>NC_043701.1:100240736-100322953 GCF_006229205.1 Suricata suricatta | reverse complement strand
CTATCTGGGTGCTCTCTCTTTTCTTTCTGAGGAGACTGGCTAGAGGTTTATTGATTTTGTTTATTTTTTCAAAGAACCAACTCTTGGTTTCATTAATCTGCTCGACTGTTCTTTTGGATTCTATATTGTTTATTTCTGCCCTGATCTTTATTATTTCTTTTCTTCTGCTGGGTTTGGGGTGCTCTTGCTACTTCCCTTCTAGTTCCAGTAGGTGCTCTGTTAAATTTTGAATTTGCGCTTTTTCTAGTTTGTTGAGATTGGCCTGAATTGCAATATACTTTCCTCTTTAGGACTGCCTTTGCTGCATCCCAGAGATTTTGGATTGTTGTATTTTCGTTTTTGTTGGTTTCCATATATTTTTTAATTTCATCTCTAATTGCCTGATTAATGCAATCATTCTTTATTGGGGCAGTTTTTAACCTCCACACTTTTGGAGGTTTTCCAGACTTTTTCCTGTGGTTCATTTCAAGTTTCATAGCATTGTATTCTGAAAGTGTGCATTGTATGATCTCTATTTGTTTATACTCATGGAAGGCTGCTTAATGCCCCAGTATGTGATCAATCTTGGAGAATGTGCCACGTGCATGCAAAAAGAAGGTGAATTTCTTATCTTCAGGATGTAGAGTTCTAAATATATCTATCAGTTCCATCTGTTCCAATGTGTTGTTCAGGTCCATTGTTTCTTTAGTGATTTTCTGTCTGGTTGATCTGTCCATTGCTGTCAGTGGAGTATTAAAGTCCCCTGCAATTAGGACATTTTTGTCAATAAGATTGTTTCTTTCTGTGATTAATTGTTTTATGTATTTGGGCCCTCCCAAATTTGGCACATAGATATTTATAATTGCTAGCTCTTCCTGATGGAGAGATCCTGTAATTATTATATAATGTCCTTCTTCATCCCTTGTTACTGCCTTTACTTTAAAGTCCAGTTTGTCTGCTATAAGTATGGCTACTCCAGCTTTCTTTTGGATTCCAGTTGCATGATAGATATTTCTCCATCCCTTTACTTTCAATCTGAAGGTGTCTTCTGGTCGAAAATGAGTCTCTTGTAGACAAAAAATAGATCGGTTTTGTTTTTTTATACATTCTGCTACCCTGTGTTGTTTGGTTGGAACATTCAATCCATTCACATTCAGTGTTATTATTGAAAAATGTGGATTTAGAGTCATTGTGTTCTCCCTAGAATTCATGTTTATAGTGGTGTCTCTGGCACCTTGTATTCTTTGCAACATTTCCCTCATAGAGTCCCTCTTAGGATTTCCTGTAGGGCTGGTTTGGTGGTCATGAATTCTCTCAATTTTTGTTTATTTGGGAACACTTTTATCTCCTGTTTTGAATGACTGGCTTGCTGGATAAAGGGTTCTTGGCTGCATGTTTTTTCTGTTCATCACATTGAAGATTTCCTGCCATTCCTTCCTGCCCTGCCAAGTTTCATTAGTTAGGTCTGTAACCACTCTGATAGGTTTCCCTTTGTATGTGAGGACCCTTTTCTCCCTAGCTGCTTTCAGAATTCTCTCTTTATGTTTATATTTTGCCAGTTTCACTATGATATATTGTGCCAAAGGCCGATTCAAATTACGTCTTAAGGGGGTTCTTTGTGCCTCTTGAATTTGAATGTCTATTTCTTTTCCCAGATTTGGGAAATTCTCAGTTATAATTTGGTCTAGTATCCCTTCAGGCCCTTTCTCTCTGTCTTCCTCTTGAGGAATTCCTATTATACGGATGTTGTTCCTCTTGATTTTATCACTCAGGTCTCAAATTCTCCTTTCCTGCTCCTGGATTAATTTCTCTCTCTTTTTTTCAGCTTCCTCTTTTGCTATAACTATATTTTCTAATTCACCTATTCTTTTCTCTGCCTCATCAATCCTTGAGGTGGCTGCCTCCAGTTTGTTATTCACCTCATCTATAGCCTTTTTTAACTCATCATAGTGCCTAGTCATTGTCTCAGTTGATCTTTGATGCTTTTCTCAACCCCAGTGATTAATTTTATAACAAGTTTTTTAAATTCTTGATCTGGTATGTTGTCTAAATCTGCCTTGAGCATTTCTGTGGCTATGACTTCCTCCTGGAGGTTCTTCAGGGGAGAGTTCCTTCGTTTTGTCATTTTTGCTAGTTTTCTGTCTCTTGTCACCTTTAGAAAGCTCGTTGTGCACTATGCACCTGTTAATATTTCTCTGTTAAATGAGGCTTATTGACTGTCTAGGGCCTGTCATTTCAGGAAATATTCTTTTAATGGTGTCTCTCAGTTTCTCTTGTTGTGCCTTTGAATATTTTATTTCCCTACTCAGCAATATTTGGGACTCACCATCATGCACACTTTGGCTTGTTTCTTGGTGTAGCCCTAAGAAGGAAAACAGACAGACAAACACAGAGGGAACAGTAACACACAAATGCACAGACAAATCAAACAAACAAACACATTAAAAGGGGGAAATAAAATAAAGAAAATGGAGAGGAAAGAGATGAAAAGAGGAGAAAAGAAAAGGAAAAGGAAAAGAAAAAAAATAAAGGGGGTCAGAGACAACTAAGGACAGTGGACAGTCTAAAAGTGTATGACCAGTTGAGGGGAGAGGTAGGGATGAGATATAGGAGCATATATCTGGATTGCAAGAAGGTAAAGAAAAAAACGGAGAAAGGAGAAAGGAAAATAAGGAGTAACATTTTTAAAAAAATTAAGTAAAAAAAGTAATGATAATAAAAAATACGTAGAGAAAAAGGAGAAAAAAATGAAGAAAAAAACAAAAAATATTACAAAAACCAAAAACAACAAACAAACAAAAAAAACAGCAGATCCCCCTCGTGGATAGGTGTGGTTTGATGTGGTAGGTCTTGGAGGTTGCTCTCAGAGGCTCCGCCTTGGTGTCTGCAGAGATTAGATAGGCAGCAAACCAAGCTCCGCTGAACTACATACTGTAGTCCAACTCTAATGAGTCAGATCTCCTTGTGCTGAGGTTCAGCCGAGTTGTATTTTCCAGGCCCACCTCTGTTCAAAGTTCCAGTCCATGCACTTTTATGCTACCACAGATGAGATGAATTTGCTTTGGTGGTTGGCTTCTTAGGGGAGGAATCGGTTTGTCTTGACTCAGGCAGGAATTTTGGCTGCCCCTGCTCAGGTATCCTTCAGGTTCTCTTCCTTCTGGAGTCCATATTTTCTCCTTCCGTTCTTGCAGATGACAGTAATGTCCTTCTCAGTTCGATCCATGGGGCAGAGAAAGTTTACAGAGCTCCCTTCCTCTCCGCCATCTTGGCTCCTCAACTACCAGTATTTCTCCCTTTAAGATTTTTGATTCAATTAGTCCATACTCCCATTGTTTCCAGACATGGAAAATCACTGAGGTCTCAGGAATACTGTATTTGTATATGGATGTGTGCAGTGCACTGTGTTCAGCAACTTTTCAGTGTACAGTGGATCATCCAATGGAGCGAATTTCCCTCTTGAAAAGCTCAGATCCATCTTGATTGTGTGGCTTGCTGGTCTAAAGCACTTGGCAAGATTGATCAGAAAGAAATATATCTACTTGTTTTAGACAATCTAGAAATCATAGTGAGGTTTGCTATACTATGATCAGGAGTATTTCAAACACGTAGAATATTTGAGGGTGTTTAAGGGAGTGAAAGGAAGCCCACATGCTGTCCCCGAGGGACACTGCCAAGCCATATCCCCAGAGACACAGGTCCCACTGAGACAAAGGCAAGGTGCCATCCTCATGTGTGTGCGTCCCAAGAGGAAAGGGACTTCCTAACAAGGTGTCTACATGGAGAGATTCATCTGAACTCTGGATGGGCTCATTGCTCTTTCCCTTGTCTGGTGGCCCAGACTGTCAGGTCTGTCCAGGGAATGGGGACTGTTGTGTCACCTTATCTGAATGGCTCGGGCCTTGCCTTCCCTGCCTGATTGGGGTGTGACACGTGGCTTGGGTTGACTGAGGGGAAATCCACAGAAGTGATACCATAGGGACTGGACACTGGGACACTGAGCAGAGTAGCAGACTGGATGAAGGAACACAGCCAGGTGAGAGAGCCCAGCTGCATGGAGAATTCGTATCTGTGTGTCATTTGAGCCACTGAGGGTTGGATGGTTAGCCGTGCAGCCACAGCTAACTCCTGCAGGCTGCTCACCACAGCCTGGAAAGCAGCTTGTCCCGAGCACTCAGTCTCATGCCACATCCCTGGTGTCATCCCTCCTGATGCTCCTTCCTCGAAGAAGAGTCTGAAATGCTCCCTTGATTCTTCACACAATGCAGCGACAGTGTTGCAGAAAACTGACCTCGTGTCTCAGCCTCAGTCTTGGGAGGGTGTCTTTACCTCTCTGCCTCCAAGGCCACCTGCCTCATAGGCCACCTGCCTCACAAAATCCTTACTCACCTCACCCTGAGAATTCCCACACTTAGCCCTCAACACCTGGGCAGTAACCCACTGCTCCATTCCAATGGTGCTCCATCAACTTACAGATAATCCCTGGCACGCCCCATTCAAGCGAGCAGTGGCATCCCAGAGAAGTGACTGAGAAGGAGGACTAAGAAGAGTCTGATACCTGGGGGGTCCTGGGTCCGTCATAGGGGGAGCACCCCTGCCTGAGAACACAGGCAGTTGGCAGGAAGTGAAGCTTCCATACTGTTAGGTAGATGCCATCTTGGCATGAATGACCAGTAGAAGACACATAGCCCAGTAGGGGATGATTCTGGTTCTGACATCTGATGCCCTGGGTTTGAATCCTGGTTCTACTGAGTAATAGCTTTGTCACCTTAGTGTAGTTTGCTTATTCTCTATATGCCTCAGTTTCTTCATTATTTTATTTAATTTTTTTATAGTTTATTGTCAAGGTGGTTTCCATATCACACCCAGTGCTCATCCCAACAAGTGCCGTCCTCTTTATTTTTATTAAGTAGGCTCCACACCCAGCATGGGTCCCAATGCAGGGCTGAAGTCAGGACCCTGAGATCAAGAGTCAAATGCTCAATCAACTGAGCTGTTCAGGCACCCCTCACTTTCTTCATTTAGAAACCTCCATTCAGGGGTTAATAATGATTCATACTTCATTTAGAAACTCTCATTTAGTGGTTAATAATGATCCATACTTTTGTGAGTTCGAGCCCCATGTCAGGGTCTATGTTGACAGCTCAGAGCCTGGAGTCCGCTTTGGATTCTGTGTCTCCCTCTCTCCCTCTGCCCCTCCCTAGCTTGCACTCTTTCTCTCTCTCTGTTTCAAAAATAAATAGAAACATTAAAAAAATAATAATCCGTACTTCCTAGGGTTGCAGTGAGGATTTGGTAAGTTCATACATACATGTCCTTACCAATGTCGGCAACGGTAAGCATTAAAAGCCCTGTCATTGCAGTGGATTGGGGGTTGTGTTGTTGCCGTGTGTGTGTGTGTGTGCATGTGTGTGTGTTCTGCTGCTGCCGGAAAGCCCAGGGGAGGCTGAAGACAGCTGAGCTCTTCCCCACCCCCAGAGGGAGTGACTCTGAATTCCTGCACTTCGTGCTTGGTCAGAAAGCATGGCCTTCAGGAGTGACATGAGCATGTTTTTGTACTCCAACTTGGAGAGAGAACCCTGGCTATATTGTTATGATTGTAAACCGATAACTGTAGTGTTCAGGTCAATCAATCAAGGCAAGCCTGAAAGTTAACATTGCATCTCATTCTTTTCTGGAGGAAAATTACAGGAATATTGAGTTTTTTGGTTTTTGCTCTTATCAGTTAATTTTGCTAATTACACCATGTTTGTTCCTCTTTTCCTGTCTGAATCAGTGGTCTGAGTACTTTTCCAATGGAGAATTAAGGTGACCAGGCATCCTGTCCCCCGGGGCTCTCTCTAACAGAGGGAGGCAGCCTGTTGCGTCTGTCCCTAATACAGACATTAGACACTGGGGGTCCAGTCAAGGGCATGGAGCCCATGCCGGTTCTATGCCTCTGTGTTCAAAGGCAGCCTGTGAGCCCAACACTCTGAGCCCCTTCTGCAAAAGGGCATCTCTGGTGCAGGTATGCTGGTTAATAGCTACTACTGCTAATTTCAACCTCCCCAGGACTGACACCTAGAAACAATGCCCAGATGACCGTCCAATTTTTTTTTCCTCGAAGGGAAAATGTTCATAAGAATATTTGAACAAACAGAGCGTGTTTGTGTGTGAGTATGTGTGTTTCTATGTACAGAATGGATGGACAGAACAAACTGGGAGAATGAAGTGTTATATATGCCCAGTTCCTGAACCACACATCAAGTTTCGACTGCATTTTCTGGGATGGGCCACTGAGCCAACTACTGCCAGATGCATTCCTCATGTTTTCCCACATGAATTGAGTATAAAAGCCAAACGGTGGTAGCAGGAAAGCTCTTTGTAAATGCCCACCAGTGTTGTTCTGCTTGACAATGTCTATGCTCTACTATCAATAAATCCCAATCTTGATATCTGTTCCTACCATGAATACCCTTCTCTTGTTATCATTTCTCAGAATTAAAGGTGCCATTATTATTTATGTTTAGGATTCAATTAAAAAGAGAGCTCTTTGGGCCACAGTGTCCAAGGCATGCTGTCAGAAGATTCGGGCTCTTAATGGATGGACATGCAGAGCCAGTTAGAGAGCATACCTTGCCAAGGAGGATAGGAAGATTATTCACTGGAGAGATGGTAAATCACACAAAAAGAGAGGATTTAGGGAAATGAGACATGTCACAATCTTTGTGGCAGTCAGCATCCAAATTAAAGTCAAAGTCCTTAAGTTCATCAACACTCCAGGAACAATGAGGTAATGCTATTGTTCTTTCTGATGTAAATGTTTAGTCATTGCGAAGGTTTTGTAAAACCCTGTCCAGATCTTTGGCCAACAGCCTCCGGTCACCCTTTGTGCTGTGTCCCCAGTACTGACCCATCTCTCCCTTTCATTCAATGTCAGGCTGAGGCACCGCCAAAATGCAGATTTTCATATCAACCCTTATAGGGAAGACCTTCACTCTAGGGGTTGAATTCTCAATACACAAGAGAAAGTAGGGACCAAGAGCTAGGATGAGAAAGGGATTTTCCCTGATCGGCAGAGACTGATCTTGGCTGGTAGGCAACTGGAAGGAGGCTTTTGTCTGATGGCCACTCTCAAAGGAATCTACTTTTCATCCTGTGTTGAGACCTGGTGGTTGAGACCTTTTCTGGAGAAAAGGAAGAAATCATAAACCAGTTCCAAGAAGATAAGCACCAAGCAAAGAAGGGTAAAGGGGCTGTCCTCAAATACTGTAGGATGAAGAGAATAGAGGAATAAGTTGCTTTTCTTGGGAATGCCCTTCAGATGATTCCAGTCCCGGGGACTCTGTGGCCAGCCACTTTGGTAGACACTCTCACAGCAAATGTCGTCTGACCCATTGCATCCACAGACCAGAAAGCAAATGATGGTGTTGTATGGGTTAATAGAAGACATGAACTAACAAATTTTTAAAAAATTCTGTGTTCATAATCTTCCTTATGGAGTAGGTAGAGAAGAAAGTACACGTGCATGACTTCTAAAGACTGTAGGCACTCGTTTTAGAATTTATGTCCACAAGGGGACTTTGGAAACCCTCTTTTTGGCTCAGCATAAGGTTTCATTGCCATCATCCTGAGTAGATCACCTTCTGGGCAAGGCAGGGGTGATAAGGCAGGAGCCCTGGCTGTAAGGAGAGCCACAGCCCTTCCCTGGGTGCTTGGCAAGCTTTAGTGACTAATAGGAAATGCATCCCCTGGACTTAAACTTTTGGGTTACTGTCTCCCAAGAGCCAGTGTGGGCTGAGAGTCAAGATCTCAGTCCCAGCATGGTCAGCACTGCAAACTGGAGTAGTATATTACTAGGTAACGTTGCCAACTCTGGCAGCCTAGGAGTACATTGAAGACTCCAGTGCGTCTTAGAGAAGACAAGGACGTAACATGCTTAAGCCATTTCCTAAACTAGGTTTTGCTGTAGACTTGTATTTCATAAATGCCTCTTGAGCTCCCTGTCGGGTTTACTCTGATTCCCAGATGGGTTTCAAGCCTTCTGCAGCTGCTTTTCTGGATTCTCTACCTGCACATTTCTCCACTTTTTGAGGTCAGCCTGCACAATTACATTTCTTTCCCACAATTGCATCACATCAGTAGCAGGTTCAGGACTCCTTCACTGGTGTCACTCAAGCATGATGTCTGCTTCACTGGGAAGGCAACAGTAACACTAATCTTGTCCAAAGGTCCCTGTTTCTTTCTGCGTGAATTCTCTGAATCCTGAAGGTATAGCTTCTCTGTTGATGTGTTGTGTTCATCTTGATAAAAACTTCCCATCATGCTAATTTTTAATGTTTATTAATTTATTTTGAGAGAGAACAAGAGTGAGAATGAGTGGGGGAGGGGCAGAGAGAGGGGTAGAGAGAGAATCCTAAACAGTCTCCGAGCTCAGTGGGACTCGATATCATGACCTTGAGATCATGACCTGAGCCAAAAATAAGACTTGGAGGATTAACTGACTGAGCCACTCAGGTGCCTCAAGTCCAGAATGTCTTATTTTGATAGTTAAGTACCCTAGACTCACAGATTCTCATTAAAAAGCTCAGAGAATAAAGGAATGAATCGCATCTGTTCTTAAAGTCACATGTCTATTTTTGTAGTGAGGTCTACACCCTTCCTTTTACCTTTCCCAAATGGGGGGTTTCAATCATTTCTGACTTGGTCTCCAAGCTCTTTTGAATGTTCTCAATTACAATGTGTTGTCATTTACAACTTAAAGTATTAATACAAAACTTGGGATTTTTTTGTGTTAACAGAGAAATAAATACATGTTTAATCTTTCCAAGTGCTTATTTATTCCATCTGGTCACTGCTTTCAAGACCACATCTTCATAAACACATACTATGTTTATAATGCAATTTTTACATATTTTTATTTGTTTTAAATATTTATTTATTTTTGAGAGAGAGAGGGAACAAGAGAGGAAGGGGCAGAGAGAGAGGGAGACAGAGTCCAAAGTAGGCTCCAGGCTTTGAGCTGTCAGCACAGAGCCTGACTCAGGGCTTGAACTCAGAAACCATGAAATCATGACCTGAGCTGAACTCGGTCGCGTAACTGACTGAGCCACCCAGGCATCCCTAGAATGCAATTTAACCAGAAATGGGATCAAAGGTAAAACAGCAAACAGGGCAACAGAACTTTTCCAATGACTTCAAAAGAAGGAAAGGAAGTAAACAACAAGGACTTGATGATTTCTCATCCTGTTTCTAGGGTATCTGGGCTGTTTTTAAGGAGAACATTGCACTCCACTTATGATTGTATAAATTATGGTGGAAGGCGGTTTTTGTTCCTTGTGGTTTACTGCAGCTGCGTATGACTATGTTGGGAGAAATTTGATATACTATTGACATTATTTTATGAAAGCTCCGTCAGGTTTTATTTGCGCAAATGATAGCTGAGAGACCCAAGCGGCTGTCACTTTCTGCAGAGAACATCAAAGGAAAGAAGCAGATGGGGGTGAAACGGATCGATTTTGGGCCAGAAACTAAAAAAGTGGAGGGAAGAGAAAAGTGACGCTAATTTTTGTCACATAAAAATACTGCCTAATGAGTGCTTCATTCACCCTCATCAAACACGGCTGAAGACTAGTTGGTTGGAACTACCAACATTTTCACGCTAGGCATCACAGAAACATCTGCAGAATAATAGTCAGTGCATCTGATTTCTTTTTAATTCTATGTTTTCAAAAGCGAGTTGTTTTTCCTCCTGTTTTGAACTGATGTGACTGCCGGAGGATTTTACACATGGGCTCTGGAAGGGGCAAATGGGAATATTTTAGAAATGTGGTAATTAGCACCTCCGGGCACAGTTGGCTTATTCTAGAAGTAGACCCTCCGTGACAGGAGGTGTCCTGTTGCTAACCCTGGGAAGCCCCCTCTCTCTAGAGTTTGCAACACTGTCTGACATCTGGTCTCACCCCTGATCACTTGTTTCTTCCACCACATCGCACCTGTCCCTCAGCCATCCTGCCCGGAACACCTCAGCGGCAGCCCCCACCCCCCCAATTAGTTTCCATTCCTGGGAAATACACACACTTCCTGCCTCATTTCTTTGCACAACCAGGGCCGAGAACAGTGTTCCTATGGGTGAGGTGCTTCTGGCAAATTTCACTTGTCCTTCATGTGGGGTCCTAGAAACTTCTGCAATTCTCCCCATCCTGAATATTTGTCCCCCAACCGTGGTCATGGTCATGATCATGGCCACACTCAACATCCGGGTTTTCTGAACCCGAGGTGAAGACCAGTTGTCGTGGGGACTGTAATTTACAAAGTTTAGGTAACCCCCTTCAGAAGGAGAGACCAAATCACACACACACAAATCTTAAATAAAGAAAGAAACACACATTTAGATGAGGAGAAACAATGAAACACAAATTTCAAGAAGCTGACAAATAGTAGAAACATCACAAAATCCAGACAAGCCCCAGACCATTTTCCTTAAGAAACTGCCTGAAGCTCGCTCCAGGGCTCAGTTGATGAGCGTTTAACTCTTAATTTTGGCTCAGGTCATGATCTTGGAGTTCTTGAGTTCAAGCCGTACATTGAGCTCTGTGCTGACAGTGGGGAGCCTGCTTGAGATTCTCTCTCCCTCTTTCACTCTGCCCCTCCCCTGCTTGCACTGTCTCTGTCTCTCTCAAGATAAACAAATAAATGTTAAAAAAAAAACCTACTGAAACATTTTATATTTTTCTTCATTTTGTTGCATACTGTTGGGTCCTTTTAAGGCAGTTATTTGGAACATAGTTTTGCTCTTATTGTTTTAGGCAGAATAAAAGATAATCCAGTCTTTTTGTAGCATGGTATGCCAAAAGATATTAAGGGAAGTTCTGAATCTCTCTCTCTTTTTTTTCCAGCCACACAACTCCTCATTGGCAAAGTCATGTAGAATTGCAGGTTTGTGTTAAATTAGGAAAAACCTCTGCAGGCTTCTTGTGTGTATGACTTCTGAGCCTTGGGAGACATTGTTTGATGTATTCATCTAATGGCTTTTTTTAATTATTAAAAATTTTTTATTTATTTTTGAGAGACAAAGAGAGACAGCATGAGGAGTAGAGCCCAATGCAGGGGTGTGAACCCACAAACCGTGAGATCATGACCTGAGCCAAAGCCGGATGCTTAACCCACTGAGCCACCCAGCACCCCTAGTTTTATTTTTTAATGTTTATTTATTTTTGAAAGAGAGACAGAGCATGAGTGGGGAAGGGACAGACAGAGAGGTAGATGCAGGATCCGAAGCAGGCTCCAGGCTCCACCTGTCAGACCTGAGCCCGTCTTGGGGCTTGAACGCAGGAACCATGAGATCATGACCTGAGCTGAAGTCAGATGCATTACCGACTGAGCCACCCAGGTGCGCCAAGACTCTTCCCCTGTTACCCACAGAGGGAAGCGCCTTCTCAGCCATTCTCCACTCAGTGAGGACTCCAGATCAGATCGGGCACCGTCAGCACTGTGTTTATAAAGCCACACTTAGTTTTATATTTGTCTAAGGATACTTGTGTGTGTGATTTTGAAAAGAAAAAAAAAATGGGTAGATGATACAGTTTCCTTTTGAGTACCTATCCTGCCCCTAGCCATCTGCTAGGTCTGCTAAGGTGCACTGGAAATGTATAGCCAGCCATGGCCCTGACGCTGCACCCCAGTGGGACTGGGGGGTTTACCTTGGCTTATCAGCCGGTAAGAGCTTAAACACCTGGAAACACTTGTTAGTGAATAACTGTGCTCGAAGTTGTCAATTTCATTCATTCATCCATTCATCCATTCCTTTATGAGAGAGAAGGCACGCTGGGGGACAGTCAGATATAGAGGGAGAGGGAGACTCCCAAGCAGCCTCCACAATGTCAGCACAGAGCCTGACACAGGCTCTAACCCATGAACACCAACCGTGAGATCACGACCTGAACTGAAATCCAGAGTTGGACGCTCAACCCACTGAGTCACCCAAGCGCCCTCACATGTGTCACGTAGAACACATTGCCTTATTTTACAGGGTAATTCCTGCTTCACTAAAACCAAAGTATTGCTATGTTTGTGGGATCTTCTTGGGTTTTTTAAAAATGTCAATAAGTGATTTTTATGCAGTTGTTTTGATTACAAAACTTCTATTTTAGTTTCATAAAATATTTATTTTTCTTTTCCTAACATCATAGCAATCTCAAACAAAAATGTCAGGCAGCAGAATTAACTCCCCCTACAGGGGAGAATTCATTCGCTGGCAGAGAGAATGTGTGGTGTGTGGGTGGTGACATCCCCCGGACATGAACAATGGAAGCAAAGTTCAGTCTTTCTCACGCACGGTTCTTTGTAATGCCAAAGCGATCTGACATGCGCTGTGCACAAGTCATCATAAAATATTTGATAAAATGGGGGGCGCCTGGACAGCTCAAATGGCTAAGCAGCCCACTCTTGATCTCAGCTCAGGGGCTGATCTCAAGGTTATGACTTCAAGCCCCGCACTGGGCTCCACACGCAAAACAATTTTTTTTAAATTTTTTTAATGTTTATTTATTTTTAAGAGAGAAAGAGAGAATGCACACAAGAGCAAGCCTGAGAGGGGGAGGGTCAGGGAGAGGAAGACACAGAATCCAAAGACAGCCTCCAGGCTCTGAGCTGTCAGCACAGAGCCTGACATGGGGCTAGAACTCACAAACCATGAAATCATCACCTGAGCCAAAGCCAGAAGCTCAACCGACTGAGCCACCCAGGCATCCCAAGGGCTCCAAAAATTTTTTGATAAAACAAATAGCTATATTGTTAAAAATGTACTTCAAATTAATCATTGAACATAGTCAATCCTTACAAACTTGGAAAACGATTCTAAATTCAATACATTTAAATTCTACACCGTTATTTCCACAGGTATGCAGTAAGAGAAAGCACACCACTTTGTCAAATGATTTAAGACTTCTTTACATTGCTATCAATATAGTTTCCTGATTTTGAGATATCAGTCATGGGACAGGAGAGCAAAGATATAAATGTTGATACTTTCAAAGAGGAGCCTAGTTTCAACCGCAGGAGGAAGCTGACCAGCAAAACAAGAAAATCCAGCTCATCTTGTCAGTTAGCAACAGCTTGTTGAAACAAATATGTCAACTGCAGATTTCTGGGGAGAAAAATAAGAAGAAATAAAGAAGGAGGGTGGCTATCCAGACAAGAACTTGAGCACCACTGAATGTGTGACATTGAGATTTTGAACCTACAGTTTCAATTTTTCCTAATTCAATTTTGCATGTCTTATCCTAAAATATTATATATAGAACAAATGAGTTATTGCTATATAGTTGCTACCATATGATTTGGTTTATTTAAGACGTGAGGAAAATTTCATGGGAATATGAGGAAATTCTTGACACAAAATGACTCCTCTCCAGTAAATAAAGTAGGAATGGCCCAACCATTCCATTACAAAGCAAAATGTAATGTTCTAGGGAAGGGTAAGAAGCTGAGTGTCAGGGCAGTACAGAGAGGAGTGTGGAGGTCACCTATGTGAAGAAATCATGGAAGGCTTCCTGAAAGCAGTGGCACTGAGCCAGGCCTGGATACTCTGGCATTGACAGAAGAGGAGATGCAGGAAAACAGACAGAGGAAAGGCATGAAGGTCCAGAAAGGAAAGCTGCTTTAGACAAGCGCTAAGTGAGCTACGCACACAGCACGAGCCAGGCTCTCTAGACTAAAACGAAGGACAAGGATCAAGTGCTAACATCCCCTGAGTGTTGGGGGACAAGGAGTTGGGGAGAAAAGTCATTGAGTTTAGTAGAGATCGTGGAATGAGAGCCTGGATTGGGTGGCGTTTTAAAGATAATTAACCTTAATTGCATCTGAGATGGCATCCCCTTCCCCTCTCTGTTTATTCTCTGCTAAAAAGTCAAGTACTATGTGCTATCTGTTCACCACTCTGCCTCTCAGCACTGGGCTCACAGGAAGGCTTACTTAATTCTGTTTCTCATAGCAAATTATTACTATCACTATTGCGTTTCCCCGCAAGACGTGTTCTTTCCATTCTGAGGTTAAGCCACTCTCCCTTTAGGGAGGTCTGGGGGTGCCTGGTGGCTCAGTTGGTTAAGCGTCCAGCTCTTGGTTTCAGTCCAGGTCATGATCTCACCGTTCTTGAGATTGAGTCCTGCGTCAGGCTATGTGCTGACAGCGCTGGGCCCACTTGGGATTCTCTCTTCCTCTCTCTGCCCTTCCCTGCTTATGCTCCCCTTCCCTCTCAAAATAAAGGAATAAAAATTTTTAAAAATGTTAACAAAAGAATAGATGATCTGTTTTTGTTATCCTTTTCTTCATCAGTGAGGAGGGCTCTGAGAGGCACAGCATCTGCTGTGAACAGGACAGTCCGTTCAGCATCGATGAGACAACTGCCCGTGAGACCCAGAACCTTCTTCCAAGCAGCGTGGGGTGGGGCGGTAGTGTCTGTTCTCTGGGGCATGAGACTCACTCTAGAAGCTGGTGCTTGGTTCACACAGGCCAGCAAACACTGAACACCTTCCTGTGGTTTGTCTGCTGTTTATTTATTTTTTCAGCTCTTTATAGGGTGCACTCGATGCAGCACCTGCTTAAATTTCTGGTGTTCGGCAGGCTCTTAGCATGCCATTCTGTGTGGCTGGGGAGAAGGTGCTCTTACCCCTACTCTCTGGCCACCTTAGCATGAGCAAGGCGGTTTCCTGCTGGGTCAGTTACAGTAGTATACAAGCAATTTAATCTCACACCCAAAAAAGGGGGTCACACACACCGCCCCCTGGCGGAAACACACACAGACTCTGCTTGGTCTACTTTGCCCTTCCAGGCTCTGCTATTTCACTGTCACTGAACCCAGGAATTGACCCAAGCTTCCCCCCTCCTCCTGGTCTAGCCAGGTATCCACTCTTTTTGGAGCTGAATCATCTGACCAGGGCCGATGGAGAACTCTGCCTGGTGTGGCAATGTTTGCTTCTGTCTTTGCTCACTGGGGCCACTTTTGGACTTCGGTCTTGAATAGAAGAAACTCTTCCAGATGACTGTCAGCTGTCCCATGAGAGGTCCCCTCTGCTCTTTACCGTGGTGCCTACCTCCATGGTGGTGTGGCTGGGGGCTTGATGGAGGAAGTATGTGTGTATGAGGAGTCATGCTCATGGCCTCATGCCCATGACCGATGCAGGCCTATAGCCAACAATCCATGTGTTCCTGCAGAATATTTTCTGATCTCACCTCTCTTTTAGTTGTGACCTTCATTTCTGACCCTGGGGCAGGGTGGCACTGTGAAAAGACGAGGGTCTTAGGGATCTTCCTCTGGTGGAATTCTCTGGAATTGTGTGAGCACTCCACCCCGAGTTTTACTTGAAGGGGGACACTTCTTAAAGTCGAAGCAGAAACGAATGTGATTCCTTCCGTGTAAACGTGGCAATGACACCACACTTCACAAACCTACGACTGGACAACCCAGGATTGGTTCACAAAGTCTGTGTTTCTTTTCAAAGTCAGTTGCCGGATTTTCAAAAGTCAAACACATCTTCTGTTCCTTCACCCATGTCTTTTTATGACTACCCCGTCCTCAACGCTCTCTGAGAACACAGTCACCGAGTGACAGAGCATCCAGCAGGCAGATACGAAGTAGCGAGATTGACAGGTGGAGGCCATGGTTCCAGAATATTTGAGAAGTAGAAGAATGATACATCTTTTCAAACACGACACGCAGTGGATAGCACTTAGCTAACTTTTTCAACTATCAGCAAAAAAAAAAAAGTTGCTTTGTAGTGTTCTGACTGCTATAATTTATAGAGGCTTATTTTTTCTCTATTATTTTGTAACATGAACACCATTAACTTAACAATCTTAAAATAACACACTCAAAAGTGGCAGGCGTGAACAATGGGAACAAAGAAAAACTCTATTCGGAGAATGATTCCTAAAATACTTTCGGTGTGGTGGCTGTTTCCAAACGTTTATCATAGACTTTCTGAGCCAGTGGGAGGGTGGAGGTCAAGCCATGTATGAGGTGACGGGAACTCACCCTCGAGCTGGCCGGAGTGTCATGGCGTCTGTACGGCCGAGAGACACAGACGCTCACCTGCAATAAAGGGGATGCTAGCTTCTTCATCCCTCTTTCCCACTCTCCCTCCCTCCTTCCTTTCCTCTTGTCTTATTCCCTCTCCCCTTTCTTTCTTTTTCTTTTTTTTTTTTTTTCTATTGGCTTCTCTGGTTACATTCCGTCTTCAGATCCTAGAACATATATGGGGTGACCCAAACGACCACGTGGCCCTTCTTGGAGTCCCAAGGGAGGCAGGACTGACTGACAAGCTCCTTCCCTGAGAGATCATGTAAAACAACGAAGCCCACAGAATTTCCACCACAGACAATGCAGAGAAGTGGTCCTGGGGAAACACTGCTTTAGCGGGTTTTGACAACGGTGAAATCCAGTGATCGGATCTGAATCGGGTCTGATGTTTGACCACTGGCAGCTTTCGGGCTCATCCCTCCTGTGTCTGCTTCTGCTGAACATCCAAGAAAACTGAAGGGGAAGCTGAGGTCCCCTCAGGTGCTGCTCACCCTCTGTCCCTGGGCAGGACCCTCCCCTGGCCCATTCCCTGGCCCATTCCCAGCCACGGTGGAATCTTAAGCCTGCTCCCCCTGCAACTTGCTGTTCTCTTAAACTTGTTTTGAATCTGCTGAAAAAGCCTCTGTGTGTGGGCGATCCACATGTCCAGTCCCCACTTATTCAGCTATGACTGCTTTCTCATAAACTTGTGTGTGTGTATGTGTGTATGCGTGTGTGTGTGTGTGTGTGTGTGTGTGTGTGTGTGCGTGTGTGTGTGCCTGGAGGTCCATGTAACCCATCCACATATGAAGTACTACAAGGGGCTTGGGCTGTTTGTTAATAACCACATGCAGTTCCTGGCTACCTCATCCCCAAGACTTGACAGCCACTGGCCAGCTGTGGCTGTATATATATATATATAAATTGAGGGAGTACCTGGGGGGCTCGGTTGACTAAGCTTCTGTTTCGTCATTTCAGCTCAAGTCATGATCTCACAGATTGTGAGTGCAAGCCCGGCATTGGGCTCTGTGCTGGCAGGTTGGAACCCGCTGAGGATTCTCTTTCTCTCTCTGTCTCTCTGCCCCTCCCCTGCTTAAACTCTCTCTCTAATAAATAAATAAATAAATAAATAAACAAACTAACTTAAGAAAAAGAATTTTCTATAAATGAAACTGCATGTTATGTAGCTTTTTGAAATGGACTCTTCCCTGAATAATTGCTCGGAGATCCACCCAAGTTGTTGAGTGAATCATTGGTTTTTCCTTTCTTGTTGCCCAGCAGGGTTCCCCAGTGTGGGCACACCACAGCCTGGTGACCCACTCACCCATGGAAGGACGTTTGGGCTACTTCCGGTTGATTGCCTATTATAATGACAGTGTCTGTAGAAGACAACAGCATTTGGTACAAGAACACTTGTGTACAAGAGTTTGCTTGAACATTGGTTTTCATCTTACTGGGATAAAGGCCCAAGGAGGGCAATGTCTGAGTCACATGGTAAGTATATGCTTTGTCCCATGGGAAACCGCCATATTGATTTCCAGGGTAAACAAGAAAAACAAGTAATAACAAACAAAAGACGTTCATACCCTCACAATGTGTGTGTGTGTGTGTGTGCGCGTGTGTGCTCATGCGCATGTATGTGTGTGATGTGATCAGTCTTTACACGGTCCGTCCACTTCACAGGGGGATCACACAAAATGAGTTAGAGCTTATTATATGTCCTGAAGATCAGAATCTCTTCTGCTTTGGGGGAATCTTATGTGTCTGTAAGAAACAGAAGGGGCCATCATTCAGGACTAAAATCATGATCTAACTGGACTCAAGTAAGTGGTAAGTAATTAATTCTTGAAAAAGTAACAAATATTGGGGCCCCGGGTGGCTCATTTGATTAGCATCCAGGTCATGGGATTGAACCCCACATTGGACTCTGCACTGAGTGTGGGAGCCTGCTTGGGATTCTCTCTCTTTCTCTCTCTCTGTCCCTCCCCTGCTCATGCTCTCTCTCTCCCTCACTTTCCCTCTCTCTCTCTCAATATAAATAAACTTTAAAAAATATTTCAAATACTGAGCCTTTCTCTCCTAGATTTCTAATAGGTATAATGAATAATAGTTATGGTTTTCTGAAAGTCTTTAAAACATAAAAAAAAACAGCTTGTTGTTTGGACATGTTTTGTAATGTTTAGTATGCAAAAATAGTATTTAATGTGTCAGATGTAATTTTATATGTACGAGTAGGATTTTCTTTGGGGGGAAAGTCTTGCTTTTTCTCCCTCAGTTCAACTGAATCTTAGAGTTCTGCTTGCTTTAATGGTCATTTTTAGAGACAATAATATAGTGTCAAAGATAAAAATAATTTTATCATGGAGAACCTGGGTGACTCAGTCAGGTAAGCATCTGATTCTTGGTGTCGGTTCAGGTCATGATCTCATGGCTTGTGAGTTCAAGCCCTGCATCTGTTTGGGATTCTCTCTCTCTCCCTCTCCCTCTCTGCCCCTCCTGTGCTCTCTCTCTCTCTCAAAATAAATACAGAAACTTTAAAAAAAGAAAATAATTGTATCAAAATCTAACACAGTGAAGGGTGTATCAAATAGGACCTGTATAGGTTGGCATAATAAAAATAATTCTAGGTATGTCAGACAATTCTTAATTCATGAGTGGCATCATTTTCGCCTGGGAAATGCAGAAGGTTAAAATTATGATGTTAACCTTGGGTGTTGCCGATAGAAAGAAGTTGCTCTATTTATGTTATGGGTCCCGTAGTATTTCATTTATGCTTTCAGGGCTGTTTTTCTGAAGAACCAAGGGAGCGGAAGTTTGGAAAACAACCTTATTACGACAGCCCCGTATAAAGCATCCTGACAACTTCCCTGAGACATGGTTTGAGATTTATCCGACCAGAAGGGTGTAATTTAACCACGTTCCCTTGACTACACTAAAATTATACCTTGACTCAAACTAATAAGACCTATTGACTGATTGTATATTGACTAAATCTCTGCACCATGAATCTCAGATGTGCTGCATTTGAGAACAGACCGTCCTACCACAGCGATTCTCACCTGCCAGGAGCCTGAGCAGACTCTGATAAAAATGGGGATCCTTTTGAATTTGCCAAATAAACCAGAGACCATCATTGACAGATGCCCGAGAATCCTGCCACACGAAATGCACTGACACGTGTGCTCTTTGATAGGTTTCTGAGGTCTGACTATGTCATGGAAGACGACAAGATACAGATATGTGGTACGTGTTAGCTACAGTGCGTCATTGAGAGAGTCCATTATGTAAAGCTCTGCAAACCAGAATCTTTTTTTTTTTAATCTTTTTTCTTTTACTGTTTATTTTTGAGAGAGAGAGAGAGAGAGAATGTGAGCAGGGAAGGGACAGAGAGAGGGAGACACAGAACCTGAAGCAGACGAGCTGTCTGCACAGAGCCAGAGTGGGGCTTGAACTCGCAAGCCGCGAGATCATGGCCTGAGTTGAAGTCAGAACTTTAACCGACTGGGCCACCCAGGCGCCCAGAGAATCTTCTTAATGGTAGAAAACATGATGAAAGTTTCTTAGCTGATTTATACAGAATCTGTCAATAGGTAAACCAAAGAAAGGAATGTACTGGGGTTTCTAGTTACTTTGGAGACAAGATGGGCAGAGATAATTCAGAATTTCTTAGGCATCGCTTTCCCAACCCACCATATTGATATTTTTTCTTCTTTGCATTTCCTATTTAAAATTTTTTTCTGCTTCAACTGAATACCAAATTTCAGAAGAGTGAAGTGATAACGGTGTTAATAACCCATGACTTAATGTAATCAGGATTACGGTATCCTGTTATACATTTGCTTTTTGTTTGTGTTTGCTCCTTTTTAACCTTCTTAAAGATTTTTTTTTGCTCTTCTGCCATTCTGTAGAGAAGGTTAAAATATATATTTAGTCCAATCTACCAAATTGGCTTAAAGTTCAGGTTTTGATAACATGTATCAAGCTTACCAAGCTTACTGGATCATGCTTTTTCCTTCTGGTTGGTCAAAGCTCACATCTCATTTCTCTTCATATTCCTATGATTTATACCAACCAGTACAGATTTGTACAGACCTCCCCATTAATATCAACAGTTGAAAATATAATAATGTAGCAAAGAGTTAGAAATCAGAAATAATATGAAAGGTAATGTTTTGGTTACTTATATTAAATAACCAGTTGAAAAGTGTAATGAGAGAAAGATTCTGGGACACCTGGTGGCTCAGTTGGTTAAGCATCTGACTTCGGCTCAGGTCATGATCTCACGGTTTGTGGGTTTGAGCCCCGCGTCGGGCTCTGTGCTGACAGCTCAGAGCCTGGAGCCTGCTTCGGATTCTGTGTCTCCCTCTTTCTCTCTGCCCCTCTCGTGCTCTTGCTCTCTCTCTCTTTCTCTCTCTCTCTCAACAATAAATAAAAACATTAAAAAGACTAAAAAAAAAGAGATTCTATGCCTCATAGAAATTTAAAAATGTAAGGTAATTAAAATTATATTTGAAAATGCCCACTACTTATGTAGTCAGATACACGAAATAAGACCATTGTATTGAGAGATGTCATTTTCTTATATTAGAGGGCTTAAAATCATTAATTTAATTCATAGTACAGTAATTTTATGATTAAATCCATCCAACATTTATTGAAGACTTTATTAAAATGTCTATCGACATTAAATCATTAATTATCACAATCTCCCTACGGTATTCTTCTGATTCTTCTTCCTAGTCTCATTCCCATTAAAGATAGTAAACGGCAGAGGATCAAGGCATTCCAGCTCGCAATCCAAAACCACGTCATCCATATCCTCCAGACACTTTTGATAAACCTAACAAAACAATCTTATAGTTTAACTGGATGAAAAAATGTGGGAGATGCTGTGGAAGCCTCTGAGGTCAGTTACTTGCCAAGAAGCACTTGTTTTTATGGGAAGTAGACGTGATTCAAGTACAGTCATCTAGGTGTATGGTACGGCTTTCAGAGAAGTCAGACACACGTACTTCAGTGGAAGACAGAAAGTCCGTGGCCTTGAAAACTACTCATGTAATAGTACATTCCAAATGGTAGGGTGAACAATGAGTTTTCCTAAAAGAGGAGAGGGACCATCGGACTCCGCTTTCACAAGTCACACAGCTCACCACAAACTAATTCAGACTGAATCTCAAGACTGACTGATTTTACATACAATTGAAAATATCTGACAGCTGGATCCAGGTGAGCTTTTGAGGCATTTTAGCAAAAGGTGAGCATTGAATGAAGCTGATATACTGGAATAAATACGTATTTTAACTCTCTACAGGAAATGGCAAAAGACAGCAACAAAACCACCTTTAAAAAGGTTAAGTAATACAACACAAACAAAAAGCAAAGATAGGACAGAGCGCTATTATCCTGACTATATACTGAGCTTCGTGAATCCTGAAAACAACTAGATCAGTAGACATCGGGAAAGGACATTAGCAATCAGTTAGCTGGAGAAAACTTGTATTTAAAATAGAAATATCATATAATAGTGTATTTTAAAAGTTGCATATATAATTTACATAAATATCTAAGTATTTTTCAATTATGTGATATTACTATATTAATACTCTCAAAGTGATAATACAAATATGTTATAAATTAAAACAATACTTTGATACCTTAAGATCACCCAGTAGATTGGCTAATATTGAATGGTATATTTATATATAACTTTTAAGCACATGGGATTTAACATAAATATCAACGATGCTAAGGAATTGTACTACACACAATTCTTAGGAACCTAAGCATTCAACCTAAATCTAGGATTTTCAGCAATTTATTTTTTTTACTTTAAGATATTTATTTATTTATTTATTTACAGAAATGTCTATGCCCAATGTGGGGCTCAGACTCCTGAACCCGAGAGCGTCAGTTCTGTGCTCCGCTGACTGAGCCAATCAGGCATCTGTCTAGCAATTTATTCTAATAGAATAATTAAATAGATTATTAGATTACTTATTACACTGTTTTTATAATCCTGAAAAATATATATACATATATTTATATATACATGAATTTTCAGTATTATAAAAATATATATATTATAGATATAAAAATACACATATATTTTTCCATAAGAGTTTAGATAAAAATATTTTCCAACCATTCACCAATTTTTATATAAATGCTCAATAATTGAAACAAACAAGTATGTTCCAGTTGTGCATGTAGAGTACAGGAGACCTCATTCTGGTTAAATAGTTACAAAAACTTACCCACATGCCCACACACACAGTTATGGATTCCCAATGTTATGTGCTTGTTTCTAGGTTGTTGGATAAGGTGCCATTTGCCTAGTATATTTACTTTTGTGTATCGCGTAATGTCTGTGTAATAATTATGGATTTTGAGACACTTAAAGATTAAAACCATAAACAAGTGCCTAATTTCAGACAAACTAGCGTTAATTCCAGCAGCTGTCTTAACCCTACCAAGACCGAACAAGGGCAAACACAGCTCGGGACAGGTCAGAGGAAACCGATCTGTCAGGCTAATATTCCCGTCAGTGACCATAACTTACCAGCCGCCGGGTAAAGCTCTTCATTCTAGTTTGGTGGTTTTGCTCTAAATATATTAGAAGCTTTATTATCAGTGAATGCCAAGAGTGTATACATCCTATAAACGTAAAATTGAGTCGTTTACATGTTTTGGGTAGTTTCTCAAAGCAATCGCAAACCGCAGCAAGGAACTTCAGTGCGACAATTCCACAGTCCTTGAGAAAAGGGCCCCGGACCAAGTGTCAGCTGTGTCTGCATCCCTTCCCGGGCAGGAAATCTACAAGGCAGCACTGAGGGGGGACTCCTGTAAGCAGGTCCCTCTAAGCCAACCGTGACTTGGCTCAAATCCTCTTCTCCAAATTAAAATGATCTCTCTCCTGCTGTACCTGATGTCACCACCAACAAAATGAGCGTCCCTGCTGGGAGCACAGCCACTGTTTCTTTTATCTGGTGCAGGGAGTCTTCTGACAGCAGAAAATCAATGGGCTCTTCACAGGGAAAGGGGGAGGGGAGGCTGGCAGCCACCAGGGCCAGGTGTCTGTCTGCTGTAGGAAATGATTATTCATACTCCTTCAACTGCCGAAAAGACACATTCTCTTCAGAAAGCAGCCAGTATTGTACCTGTCAGTTTCCAGCAAATAAGCAGGCAAGTTATGTATCTAATATGAAAATAAAGTAAAACTTTAAAAATTTTTTAAATGTTTTTTATTTAATTTTGAGAGACAGAG
Organism: Suricata suricatta; assembly: GCF_006229205.1. Taxonomy (NCBI): domain Eukaryota; kingdom Metazoa; phylum Chordata; class Mammalia; order Carnivora; family Herpestidae; genus Suricata; species Suricata suricatta. The sequence goes on along the minus strand of NC_043701.1, from coordinate 100,299,677 downwards.
AGAGACAGCATGAGCAGGGGAAGGTCACAGAGAGAAGGAGACACAGAATCTGAGGCAGGCTCCAGGCTCTGAGCTAGCTGTCAACACAGAGCCCGATGTGGGGCTCAAACCCAGGAACTGTGAGATCATGACCTGAGCCAAAGCCGGACGCTTAACCGACTGAGCCACCCAGGCGCCCCTAAAATAAAGTAAAACTTTTAGCCTCTGAGTGAAATATTCATTAGTATTCAACGTCTGGCAGGAAACGTCTTCAGGGCACTGGCCTGACACCATCTACCTGTATCATCTGAATCTCAACCATATGCTGAAAGTACTTATTTGTGGGGGCTTATTTCACTAGAGTAATGTTACTTCTTTTGTTCGTTGTTTCTGAGAAAGGTTTTTTGTTTGTTTGTTTGTTTGTTTGTTGTTGTTTTTTGGCAACCAGTGGTTGGTCATTGCATATTAGCTTTCAGTCTTAATATGACAAAGATAAAATAGCCTTCGTCACTGTCAACAAGCTATTGAACCTGAATCCCCAAATATTTGGACTAGCTTGGGAAGGAAAGTCAGAGGCAAGCAGTCCGTTAACTCTGAGGGTTAATGATTGTCAATATGTATTAAAGTATTCCTGGTTTAAATGACGGATCCCCACATATTTGCTTAGAATCATAAGAATGACTGCAGCTCGCAGATCACTGAAGGCTGCTCAAGAACATAGAATGTACCGTGCATAAATGTACTGCAGAAAAGAGAATGGGAAAACCTTTCACTTCGTTCTAACTTCATCCAATTGCAGAACCCTTTAATGAAAAGTGGCTGAATACAACCCAAATATCAAATGGCATAATCTTACATCTGAAATATTGTAATAGGATTAAATAGGAAATAACATTGCTTTCTTGAATGACTAAGCAGTTGTAATAAAAAAAGTAAAAGTAGCTTTTTTTTTACATATTTAATATGTACTTTTTGAAACTGATACAGTTGGAGGTTCCCCCCCCACAAACAGGCTTGTGTTTGTCAAGGTGAACCCTAGCCCTTCAGAAGAGGCTTGGTCAAGTGATCAGCAGCTGGTTAAGAAGGAGAAGGTCAACATAGTCACTGAAGCCAGCAAACACTCAGTCTCCCCCAAAGGAAAACCAAAACTTCTTTCAACCTTTCTTCCCACATTTAATGAAAATTTGTAGAATGCAGCTAAATTAAAAAAAATTTTTTTCATATTTATTTATGTTTGAGAGAGAGAGAGAGACAGAGCGTGAGCAGGGGAGGGGCAGAGACAGATGCAGACACAGAATCCGAAGCAGGCTCCAGGCTCTGAGCTGTCAGCACAGAGCCTGATGCGGGGCTCGAACTCACGAGCTGTGAGATCATGACTTGAGTTGAAGTTGGATGCGTAACTGACTGAGCCACCCAGGTGCCCCAGAAGGGATCTAAATTTTATAGCAGTAGATGCATACACTGGAAAAGAACTTTCAAACTAATAATATAAGCTTCTGTTAAGAAGTGAGAAAAGAAGAGCAAAATGAACTGAAAAGGAGCAGAAGGAAGGAAATAATAAAGAGATGAACAGAAATCATTAAAATTAAAAATAGGAAAACAAGAAAAAAGTCAATAAAAGAAAATTTTGTTTCTTAACCAGTAAAATTATCAAATTTTTTTTTAGTTTTTATTTTAGAGAGAGAGAGCAAGAGCAGGGGAGGGGCAGAGAGAGGGGGGGAGAGAGAGAATCTCAAGCAGGCCCCACACTGTCAGCATTGAGCCCAATGTGGGGCTCGAATTCACAAACTGTGAGATCATGACCTGAGCCAAAACGAAGAGGTAGATGGTTAACCAACTGAGCCACCCAAGTGCTCCTAAAATTATCACCTTTCTAGCAACACCGGCATTTAAAACAGGCACGATTTACTACTATCAGGAATGGAACAAGAAGTATCACTCTAGACCCTGCAGGTATCCAGTGAGGTAAGAAAATACTACAAACAACTCTACACAAGCCAGCTGAACAACCAATGACCAATTCCTCTGAAACTCCAAACTACAACAAACCACTGACTATGAAATAGATTAAATTTGCATCGCTTTATAAGTATGAAGAAACTGAATTCATAATTTTAAAAATTACCAAAAACAATTGCCAGGCCCACTGGCATATGTTAGCATTTTCCCCCCAAGGAATTAACACCAATTTTGCACAAAGTCTATAAGAAAATAACACAAAAAAATGGGAAAACTCCCCAACTCATTTTGAGAGACCAGTATGTCTCAGACATCACAACCTGAGATGAAAAAGTCAATGCATACACACCAAAAACCCACAGACCAGTGTTTCTCATGAACTTAGAGGGAAAGATCTACATAACTTTAGAAAACTAAACCCAAAACTGTAGAAAAAGATTAATACCACATGACTAAATGGGATGTGTTCCAGGTATGCAAGGTTGTTTCAACATTTGAGATCAATCCCTGTATTACAATGTATTAATAGGCTAAAGAAAGAAAATCATAATGTTTTGTAAGTTGAAGCAGAAAAAAACATTTAGCAAAATTCTCTTTCTCATGTTAAAAAATTTTCTGTTACTACTTTAAAAGATAAACGGAAGCACATTACATCCTTCAAGAATTTATTTGAGCAAACATTGGTCTGAGTCAGGCGCACCGGACTGTGAGTGAGTAACAGCACTCCACACACAGGCTCTAGACGGAAGGCTTTTATTTTTATGTTTAATTAAAAAACTTTTTTTCACATTTATTTATTGAGAGACAGAGAGACAGACTATGAGCAGAGGAGGGACAGAGGGAGAGGTGACACAGAATCAGAAGACAGGCTCCAGGCTCAGAGCTGTCAGCACAGATCCCAATGTGGGGCTCAAACCCACAAACTGTGAGATCATGACCTAAGCCGAAGTCAGCCACTTAACCAACTGAGTCACTTAGGTTCCCCCCCTTTTTTTTTTAATGAGAGAGAGAGAGAGAGAGAGAGAGAGAGAACATGAGCAGGGGAAGAAAAGAGAAAGAGAGGGAGACAGAGAGTCCCAAGCAGGCTCCACCCTGTTAGCACAGATCCTGATGTGGGGCTTGAATTCATGAACTAGGAGATCCTGACCTGAGCTGAAATCAGGAGTCCGACACTTGACACTTAATTGATGGAGCCACCCAGGCGGCCCTGGGGGTAAGGCTTTTAGAAAGCTATGCACAAGTGAACCAAGGGACTGATTTGGTTGTTTTGGTTGTTTGGCTGTTTAGAGCTTCCATGATCGCCTTATTTGGGAAAGCCTAGTTGGTTGTTTGTAATTGGTTGAGCTTAGGTTCCTATGTCTGAACTTGCAGGCATTTTTCCGTGTTGACTCTAGTTTAGATTTTGGCTTGTTTGCCCAGGCATTAGAGTTACTTCCACCTTATTGACTTCAACAATTAGGAGTAGAAGGAAACTGCTCAATCTCATAAAGAAATCCATTAGGAAAACCTTACAGCTATTGTCAGAGTTAACAGCGAAAAACTAAGCACTTCCCCTCAGAGATCAGAGACAAGGCAGTTATATTTGCTCTCTCTGCCCCTGTTCAATAATACAGTATGAAAATTCTAGCCACTGCAATAAGCCAAGGAAAATAAAAGCCACATAGTCTGGAAAAGAGGAAACAAGACTCTCTCTAGTTGCAGATGATGGTCAGAATATCCACACAGATCGTCCACACAGAATATCACATGTAATTAATAAGAAATTCCCAGAACTACTGAGTTCTGTAAGTTCACAAGATGAACAATTAACACGAAAAAATTGATAGCAATTTTTTAAAAAATTTGTTAACATGTATTCATTATTGAGAGAGAGAGAGAGAGATGGGGAGAGCGAGAGCATGAGTGGGGGAGGGGCAGAGAGAATGGGAGACACAGAATCTGAAGCAGGCTCTAGGCTCTGAGCTGTTAGCAGAGAGCCCAACACAGGGCTTGAACCCACAAACTGTGAGATCATGACCTGAGCTGAAGTCAGATGCTAGATCTACTAAGCGACCCATGCCCCTGATTGCATGTTTATAGGTGAACAACAAATGAGTGCAAGCAAGAGTTTAAAAACACAGGACTGTTCACATTTACAGAAATAAAATACATAGGCATAAATTTAAGAACACATGTCCAGGATTATCTAAACTGTATGTTAGCATTGCATACCTCAAGTCACACAATTAAAAAGAAATGACAGAAGACATAAATGGACAAAGAGACACATTGTCTTCATAAATTGGAAGGCACACATTGGAAAGATACTGCTTCTCCTTAAATTGATCTATAAGTTTATTGCAATCCCTATCAATAGCTCAGCAAGGCTTTTTATAGACATTGGCAAGCTTATTCTATTTAAATGGAAATGGAAAGCCCTGGAATAGCCAAAATAATTTCAAGAAAGGACAATCAAGTGGCAGTGATCAGTCTTCCCGAAGTTAAGGCATGCTATATGGAACAACAATGAAAACAATGTCATCTAGGCAGAGAGATTGACGGGGACAGAGGGTCTTGTCTACAAAGATGTGGTATAAAGGAGATTTTTAGGGTGATAGAACTTTCTATATCCTGATTACAAGAATCTATACAAGTATATATTCTTATGCGGAGTTATAAAATGGGAACTTCTGTAAAATAATTCAGTAGTAAAGAATGGATCAATGAACGTACGTGGCAAAACATTCCTATTTTTATCTGGGTGATAGGCACTGGCTTGTACTATTTCTTCTATTTTGGTGTGTGATTGCAAATTCTCTCTCTCCCTCTGTATGTTGTTTTTGCACACATGTACACACACGCATTTTTTTGTGAGTCATTTGAAAGAAAGAAAATATGTCGCCATTTCACTCCTTAATGCTTGCACTTAGCTCTTAAGTAACACTCTTTTGCATAACTATGGTACAACATCAAAATTAAAAAGCTAATATTACTACCTAATTCAAAAAGCCTCTTTAAATTTCCTCAGTTGTTTTAATAGTTTTATTTCTAGATATGCAATCCCATCCTTGACCGTACGTTTACTGATCTTTTATTGTATCATGTGTTTTTACTCTCCTATCAGAGACAATTGCTCAGTCTATTTTTTAATTTTTTTGTTACTTTGATATTTTTCCTTGTAGAATGTTCCTCGGTTTAGGTCTGTTTGATGTTTCCTTATGGTTTATTCATTTTGGACTGAAGTATCATAGAAACGATGGTTTGCTCACACAGCATCAGGAAAACATGACGTTCTGATACTGGTGATAAGCTTTCCACTTTATCATGACGATGTCTACATTTCTCTGCACTGGAAAGTCCATTAATAATTATGTTTTTCTTAAGAATTAATCATGAAAACAAATGGCAGATATTTTGACACTGTAAAAATGTCCTACCTATACCACCTCAAACTTTCACCAATTTTACCACTGCTGACAATTCTTCGCCTGAATCCATTATCACTTTGATGGTAGGGAAATGGTGGATTGCTATTTCTATCATCCCACTGATATTAATTAGTTGATACTCTCCCGTTACAGCTCATGTCTCTCCCCTGTGTATTGGTGTATATCAGTATGGACTCATGGATTCCTATTTAACTCAATGTGCCACAATTCATCGCTGTCATCATTTATTGTGGAGCGCGGTGTGTCCCAGACTCGGCCAGCGGGGATTCTTCTAGCTAGCTCCTTTGTCCTCATGAACATCTCATCGTTCTTTGAGGCCCTCCTTACATCTTGGCATGAGATGTTCCAATGTCATCTCATACTTTCTCTGCTCCAGCCCTAATATAGAGGATTGCTGACTCTTTGCTGTTGGGATGACATGACTTCCAGTCCCTCTTACATGGACTAGAAAACAAATTCAAGTGCACACACATCTGTACTTATTTGTATATTTATCTGTAACAGTCATGAAATCATACCTTGACCTTGGGATACCAGTCCAGTAAGTACCACAGGGTTACCCCTAGCCTTGTTCATTTCCTTTCACTCCCTTCTGTAACCTGGCTCCCATTATACATGATATATTTACTTATATGCTTATTGTCCCTGTGCATAATGTCGTGGCCACCAGAGCCACTTCCACAATGTGATAGTCTCCTCACCTTCCCCACCCCAGTGGTGTTCTCCTAGCACTCTGTTGTGGGCATACCTCCTCCACACATTTGCTCAGACCTCATGGGAAGGTGTTTGAACATTTTATAACAAAAAAGACTTGGAATTGGGGCACCTGGGTGGCTCAGTCAGTTGAGTGTCTGATTCTCGATTTAGACTCAGGTCATAATCCCAGAGTCATGGAATCAAGCCTCACATTGGCTCCAAACTGAGCATGGAGTCTGCTTGGAATTCTTTCTCTCCCTCTGCCCCTCCCCTGCTCATGCTCACACGTGCTCTCTGTCTCTCAAACATAAAAATAAAATTAAAAAGTACTTAGCATTGAAAAGTACACAGCAATTTGCAGAGCATACTGAAACTGCCCAGTAAATTTTATCTAAAAGTAATTATATTTTTTCATAAAATATTTAATGAGATATTAAATACCTATTTGTCCCCAAGCAGATATTTCACTGGCTACATTTTCGGAAGGAATCCATTGCACATGTATCTCATGTGCAATTTATCCTCTGTTTTTCCCCCATAAAATGTTTTCGTTTTCTTTTTAGATTATCATCGCTTGCTTTATTTTCTGTTCCAATTTGGGATGTAGATTTAAAACAATCTGTGAGCAGCTAGCTAGATTTAATTTTATTTTGGAATATATTTTCTCAAGTACATTTTTTGAGTATACTTCCCCAATTATCAGTCAGGAACAAAGCCCACAGCTCGGGAAACTTTTCTAAGCACAACCAGAGCTGCCGTGAAGGTCTGTCGGTCTCACTCGCCTCCTTCTGGTTTACTTTTATCTAAATTCGTGCAGCCTGCCTACATTTATAGAATTGTTTCCTCCTGTTGCAAAATATTAAAACTGAAAACAAAAACCACGCTTTCATCTCATCTTCAAGGCTTGCTTTTTTGTCTTTTTGCTTCAGCACAGAAATTATGTCTACAATCGTTATTTAAACTCCCCTGTCAGTGCTTAATTGTGGCACTGTTAGTCACTCTCAGACATATTTAATTTTCTGATTTTGATTCATTAGTCAATTACATGACCAAATGGAAGAAAAAGGATGTCTGTCTGTGGCCTTTACATTATTTATAATAAAACTCTCCTTCAAAGCATCTTTGGATGATGTCTTCAGAATTACAGAATGAACGCAAATTAGTTTTCTGAAAGCAGCAACTGGTGATTAATTAAGTTTTGTCATGTTTTCTGTAGATTATTGCCTCGTGATTCTGGAACTATGAAGGCATTTCTGCAAGGTTAAGGTAGTTGGTACTTTCACCGCTTAGCATTTTCTCCCTAGAACGATCCCTGAAAATGCAGCGGAAGGAAAGTGGTTCTGAAGATAAAAGCTAACTCTGGTGCGTAGCTATTAAGGATGATTTATTGTTTAGCAACTTAATATTCCTCACACAGTCCACCACAGAGTAATGGCATAGATCTTGTGATTAAAATGTTTACAAATAGGTATTTTTGAAGGTTGTTTGCATGAATATCTCAAAGAGTAAAAGTCAATAAATCTTTGCCCAGCTCTAAGAGTGTTATTTAACTAATTAGATAAATCGCCGAGTTTTACAAAACAATTTTACACAGCCAGATTTACAATGCATCAGAACTGATCCCTATTTAAATTTTCCATTACAAGATAAATGTTGATAAACAAATAGGAAGACCTGAAATAATGCTGATCATACATCTGGCAGAACAAGAGGAAATACTTCAGACAAGAAACTAAATTTCATTTCAAGTCGCTCCCACGGTGGAAGGTTTGGGTCGAATCACGATGCTTCGAAGTAATTTTTGCATATTGTGCTAATTATGTGTTTGCCTTTCTCCTCCTCCAGTTTCAAGTGACTTGAATGTTTTTGGAAATAACAATTCTGTATGAGATTTAGAAAGAATGTCAACAATATTAAAGCACATCATAGACAAGCAATGAAAACCGATGTGACTACACTGGCAAACTCTCCAAGCAGAGACCACTGATTGTACATATGAGCACAATCATGGAAGAAGACAGACAAGATGCGCTTTTTGCGTTTGCCCTGAGGATGATCACTATATTTGAGAGATCTGGGTCTAGCACTGGACCTTTTCAATTGGAATGCCAGTAATACCATTTTTTAAATTAAGTTTATTTGTTTTGAGAGAGAGGAGGACAGAGTGTGAACAGAGGAAGGGGCAGAGAGAGAGGGAGACACAGAATCCAAAGCAGGCTCCAGGCTCTGAGCTGTCAGCACAGAGCCCAGTGCAGGGCTGGAAACCACAAGCCGTGAGATCATGACCTGAGCTGAAGTCATATGCTCAACCGAGTGAGCCACCCAGGTGCCCTGAAACCATTTTTTTAGCTATTTGCACTTTTAAAAACATTTTAAATATTACTTTTATTATTTTTTTTTTAGAGAGAGAGAGAGGGAGTGCACATGCAGGCAGAGTAGAGGGAGAGAGAGAATTTTAAGCAGGCTCCACACTCAGCATGGAGCCCCATGCAGGGCTCAATCTCATGATCCTGGGATCATGACCTGAGCTGAAATCAAGAGTCATTTGCTCAACTAACTGAGCCACCCAGGCGACCCTGTATGAGCTTTTTAACATTTCTGTAACTCAGTTTCTCAAGAAGTAAAAATGGGGAAAATAAAGACACCAACTTCTATAAATTACCACATATAAGGCATTTAGAATATCATGAGTCATCAACATCACCAATGTTTTCAAAAGACACATTATTTGAGTCACCTTATTTGAGTCATGTTATTAATAGATTCTGGCTGACATTAGAGACATGTTTCTGAGTCTCTCACTCAAGAGATGGAACTTCACAGATAAAACTATTTTAGCTGATAGTAATTCCCCATTTTCCACAATATTCAGTGATGCTTTAGGTCCCTGTAACCTGAATTTTTACCTACTGGTAATGTAAACAATATTATATGAGAATGTTTTCAGTGTAATTTACCCTCAGCTTTCCCTTGTGACTCCTTTAATTTTGATTTTAGACCAGACAAGGAATAAGGACTCAAAAGTTGACATGAATTCTGAGATATTCCATATTTCCTTATGGAATTTTTTAGAGTGTAAACCTGGAAAGCTACAGGCCAAGGAATGATTCACTTGTCTGTCCATTCACTCATGAATTTACTCAATGAGCAATAAAAAAAAACTTATTGAATACAATAAATTAGTATATCATTAACTTCTATGCAGTAAACACTGCACTGCTAAATGCTGGGAATGACACAAAAATCATATAGATGAAATTATATAGAAAGATTTTGTAATAAAAAATCTACATATAATAATAAAAATAAATAATATAACAAATAATATAAATGACAACATCTGCACTCATGAAGTAGATATGAATAGAGAAAATTGGGTATTTCCCCAAACAAAATGAAAACCCTGATTTTGAAATATACATGCACCCCTCTATTGTAGCTCTATTTACAATTGCCAAACCAAGGAAGCAGCCTAAGTGTCCACTGATAAGATGAATGGATAAGGAAGATGAGGTAAATATTACACAATGGATATTATGTGTCCACAAAAGGGATTCTATCACGCCATTTGAGACAATGTGGATGGACCTAAAGGGCATTATGTTAAGTGCAACAAGTCAGACTAAGAAAGACAAATACCACAGGAGTTCACTCAAATACCACATGATTTCACTCATATGTGGAATCTGAAAACATGGAAAGCAAAAGAGTAAACAAACAAAAAGTAGAATGAGACCCATAACTACAGAGAATGAAATGATGGGTGACAGAAAGATGAGGGGTGGGAGATGAATTGGTGAAGGAGAGTACAGGCTTCCAGAGATGGAGTGACTAAGTCCCCTGGATGAGAGGTACAGAGTAGGAATGTAGTAGTGTTGGAATGGCACCGTCCGGTGACAGAGGTGGATTCGCTCTGGTGAGCCTGGCGTAAGGTAGGGAGAGACTGCATCACTCCATTGTACACCTGAAACTAACGTAACGTCTGTGTCAACTCTACTCAAAAAAATGAAACAATTCAAAAGCGTCAGGCATGGAGAGCCTTCATCAAGTCCCTGACAGACTGGCGACAGAGGCTTCTCAACTCTCCCTTCCAGGGGCTCAGAGGTTCGCCTGATGCTGCATAGGGGCTCCAGGGTAAAAGTTGATTGTTTGGCTTTAGGTAATTCTTAGTCGAAATGCTCTCCTTTGAACTTGGTTTAAGGTGTGAATAGAAAAGCTTCAGCCCTGACCATTTTCTTCCTTCTCTGGGTGAATACAAACCCCACAAGGGCCTTTCTATTACAATTGATATTCTTTTTTTACTAATAGTTTATTACCAAGTTGGTTTCCACATAACACCCAGTGCTCTTTCCCACAAGTGCCCCTCTCCATGACCATCACCCCCTTTCCCTTCCCCTCCCCCTTCAGCCCTCAGTTTGTTCTCAGCATTCAAAGGTCTCTTATATTCTTGAAATCATCACAAGGTAACGTGATAACATGTAATCAATCGAATTGCATCTTGTGAATGCCAATATAGTAGCATGATCATATTGTCCTGCACTTTACCCCTTCACCTAGAATAAAAACAATGAAAACGTATCATTCATCTTTTAAAAAAAATTTTTTTTGGAGGGGAGGGGCAGGGAGAGGAGGACAGAGGATCCGAAGCAGCTCTGAGCTGACAGCACAGAGCCCGATGTGGGCTCTCACGAACTGTGAGATCATGATCTGAGGCAAAGTCAAGAGTTGGGCACTTAACCGGCTGAGCCACCAAAGGCCCCAATCATATCATTCATCTTAAAACTCACCACTACGTCATGCAGAGTGACTGCTGAATTGTGGGTGCTTAAAATAAGCTTAAAAATGGATGATTGCCCTGATGATTTAACATCAAAAACTAATAATAATTAGAATTTTAAAAAAAGTTTCTGTGGAAGAGAGGACTGTTATCAGGGCACGTAAAGCTCGGTAACACAATCAAACCGAGTTAAAATTTTAGAGAGAGCAGGTTACTCCCCCTTCTAGTGGGGTTGCTGCAGGGTTCCCCCCAAAGATAGCACGTCTATGTATATTTTTATCTTTCGTGCCAAGTACGAACATAGCACTAGGCTGAGTGTCTACATATCATCGAAGAGAAAAATAAGAAATGACAAAAGGTTTGAAGTTATTGTCGTGGACTGAACTGTGTCCTCTGAAATTCATCTGGAAGCCCTGGACCCCATGGCCTGGTGTCTGGAGACAGGGAAGATAGCAGAAACAAGGTCACGGGCTGGGGCCCTAATCTGATAGAACTGGTGCCCTTATAGAAATAGGAGAGCCTCACAGAGCTCTCTCTTGCTGCGTGCCCACGGGAAATATGAAGGCAGAGCATAGAAGCGGCTGCCTGCAAGCCAGGGGCCAAGCTGTCACCAGACACCGCCTGTGACATCACCTCTGTCTTGGGCTCACTGTCTCCAGCCCTCTGAGGGAATACATTTCTGACACGTAAGCCCCCCCGCCCCCCCTCCCCAGTCTGTGGTAGCTTGTTCTGGAAGCCCCAGCAGACAGATGCCTTGTGTTCACGGGAAATAAGAATTGCAAACCACGTCGGCAATAGGACTCAAAAATTAATCTCAGAAGAAGGTATTTAACGTGACATCTAAGGCCATGTTAAAACCCAGGACATAGCCTTCCAGGCTGCAGTCGCCCCTCCACAGAAAATCTAGTTCCTTCCCAGGGATGGCAGGAGATGGGGATTTCATTTCATGGGTTTTAGAGAATAATTATCAACCAGAGACAGAGGATCTACAACAGGCATGGGTGTTATTGTTTGCTTCCAAAGAGAAAGAAGAGAAGAAAACAGAATGACTCCTTGGAGCGGACACCCTATAAGCCAGTAGTTGTCCTTGTGTACAACTCTGGGTTAGGAGTTTTGTTTTTTGTTTAAGTTTATTTATTTTGAGAGGGAGAGAAAGAGAGAGCATGGAAGGGGCAGAGAGAGAATCCCAAGTAGGCTACACATCACCAGTACAGAGCCCAATGTAGGGCTGGAACTCGCAAATGGTGAGACTACGACCTAAGTCAAAATCAAAAGTTGGACACTTAACCAACTAAGCCACCCAGGCACCTCTCAGTTAGGAGTCATGATTCAATGATTTTCTAGAAGGACCCACAGACTCAGTGAAAACAGGTATAGTTTCTGACAATGGAAGGTTGTGGATTAAAATCAGCAGGAAAACTGTGGCCTGGGTGGTTCAGTAGGTTGAGCGTCTGACTTTGGCTCAAGTCATGATCTCAAGGTTGGGGAGTTCAAGCCCTGGGTTGGACTCTCTGCTGTGAGCGTGGAGTCAGCTTTGGATCCCATCTCTCACTCTCTGTCTGCCCCTCCTTGCTTGTGTTCTCTCTCTCTCTAAAAAGATAAGTACACATTAAAATATATAATGTAAAATCATCAGGAAAGGGAGAAGTGCAGGAGAAACCTGGTGTGAATTTCTAGGTATCCCTCCTCTGGGTGTGATTAACTCTCCCAGCAACCATGTGTGACAAGTGTACCCCACCAGGGCTGCTCAATTGAGCCCTGGTGTTCACGGTCTCCAATGGGATCAGTCGCCCCCAATTCTGCCAAACTGACTTCATCTATTCTGAACTCGGCCTTTGGAGCCCAAACAGGCATTTGTCATAAATCCCATTGTCAAAATAAACGTATGTGGTCACACTATTATCTCCAGGGACACAGGCCCTGCTTCTGAATGTGTGGGGTTTGAGCAACACAGGTCTGGTGAGTTAACTCTCTAGGCTCAATGTCCCTTAAGTGTAAGATGCTTTCTTTGTCTAAAGTGTGTTATGCAATAGATAATATCATTAAATATGTGATCACAGTATTGGTAACATGGACATTCTGTAGCCTTTCTGAGGGTGATGCTAGCAGAGGAGCCAGAGGTACCAAAGGACAGAGACCACACAGCTTGTGGTTTAAACCAGATGCTGTCGGAGTGGAGCAGATGGACACCTGCCCAGAGCTGTTCACTCCTGGCCTGGCTGAAAGCAAGAACGGAGCAAGAAACTCTGCACCAGAGAACTGATGTGTGTGATGTGGAGGGCCAGGGAAGGCCGAGAAATACAGACACAGTACCCACCAGTCTTCACTTCCCTTCGGTTCTGGAATCAGAAGCCAGCTCTAACTGCCTTTAAGCAATGGTCAAGAGGAGGTCAAAAACAGCATGCCAGCCTCCTCTCCTTTTGTCCTCCCTAAGGGACACTGTGCCAACACCGTCATTTCATGGAACCATTTTAGGACTGGCTCAGGTGAAAGGGAATCAGAAGTGTACTGTTTCTCACATGGATAAGAACCAGAGTACTTGTGGCATCCATTTAATAAGGTGATACAATCATTACTATAATGCCATGTGCCTTTTTACTTGAGTTTGGATGGATCATTTTTCAAAGATGCTTTCCATAGGCAGAAATGGAACATCCCCATCCTAAAAGAACTGAGCCTCGAGAGAATAAAAACGGGACTGGACAGGGGCACGTGGGAGGTGCAGTCAGTTGAGCGTCTGACTGCTGATTTTGGCTCAGGTCATGATCTGATGGTTTGTGGGATCGAGCCCCATGTCGGGCTCTGTGCTGACAGCATGGAGCCTCCTTGGGATTCTTGCTCTTCGTCTCTCTGCCCCTCCTCCACTCATGTGTGCTCTCTTTCTCACACACAAAATAAACAAACTTAAAAACATTTTTAAAGGCAGGGCTCTTGCAACCAACTGTCAGGAGTAATGTGAGCTGTTGTGCATACGAAAAGCAGACGGAGGACATCAGAGCTCGACGTCCGTGACAACCGACTGGCCTTTGCAATGAAATCAGCAGCAGCTAATGCGTCTCCTCACCTGTTCTGTCCCCACCCAAGACGGGTTTTGTTGCAGAGACTTAAGAAGCTGCAGTTTATAAATCTTTTGTCCAGCGACCTCACGGGAAACCCAACATATGGTCATAAAACACACAATTAAACTTCCCAGAGGCTGCCGTGACACAGATCCCAAACTGTATAAGGTTTATGTCAGCACCATATTTTTTATTTGTACTTTTTATTGTGCCGTGAGGAGAGGTTCTCAGGAGGTTTCCTTCACTGGGTTGTTATTCAGAAGTGATTCTCACCCGACACACACACGGCATCTCCGTAAGAGGTCATGTACAGTAGTGGGAGTCCCGACCTATCTTGCTTTGGTGGAACAAGTCATTTCTACTGTGCGCTAAACTGCTAATTTCATTTTTATAGATTATAATATCTCCTTGTTCTATGTTCCAGTTACTCTTATTTACTTTGAAGCGATGCATGGTCTTAACTATGAATCTGATGGTGTCCATTATTGTTTTCCCTGGCCCTGGCCTCATTTACCTTGTACCTAATTGTGGAAGTAGGCTTCGATACTTGACCTTGCTTTCTATAATAATGATTTTATAGGTCATTATATCATCCTTGGTCTTAGAACACCCTTATGTGGTTTCCAATTATAGATACAATAAATCTTGAACCCATCATAGCCCTATCTTTGTCCAGAATATTCTCTGATCTACCTACCTGTAGTGCTCACAATCTACTCCCAGAACAAGAGTACTTCTGTGCAGCCTACAATGTGTTCTTGTCTTCATAGTGAACCTGAAGCTCTATTTTTAAAAATTTTTATTTTATTATTTTAAGTATATTTATTTTGAGAAAAAGAGAGAGAGAGAGAGAGAGAGAGAGAGAGAGAGAAGGAGAGAGAGAGAGAGAGCGAGTGCAGGGGAGGGGGAGAGAGAGGGAGAGAAAGAGAGAATTCCAGGCATGCTTCAGGCTGTCTGTCGCTTGGAGCTGGATGTGGGACTTGAACTCACAAACTCTGAGATCATGCCCTGAGCCAAAATCAAGAGTCATATGCTCAAACGATTGAGCCACAGTTGCTCTATTGTTTTAAAAAACATAAGTCAAATACCAGGTGATCAATGTCCCAGACCCTTATTCCTCAGGCAAATCTATGAGCCCCTCATGCACTGGTCCCCTTGCTCCTGTTGCTATTCTAACACAGCAGGGGGATGGTTTCGCAGTTACCTGTGTTCCCCTCCCCCCACCAGGTCTCTGGGGCTCCTGGAGTCGAAGGCTATGCCTTGTTCTCAGTTAGGACCTTTGCTACTTCCAGGGATGTCTGACTCCATCACTCTGTGAGAATCCCACATCACGGGCTTTAGTTCACATTGTGATTGGGGTTAAGAGAGCAAGAGATCTATAATCCTTGTGTCTCAGTGCCTCCACTGAGCTATCCTGCAGCATTTTCAGAAAGGAAGACCAAAGCGATGCCCTAATACATTTACACATGGGGAGCCCATACTGTCAGAACAACTTCAAACCCAGCGCCCTACTGTTCACGTAAGGGTTATTATCACAGGCTTCAAGATGAAGAGACTGACCCAGGAAGAGATGAATGATAAATCATATGACCTTTGAGACACTAGCTTTGCTCACCTCGGCATCTGGATCCTTAGCATAGTCCAACGAAGTTTGGGGAAGTTATAGTAAGCTGAAATTTCATATTGTGTTAGCAATATTCTAGAGTATTGTATTATCTCATTAACTCATATTGTATTCCTTCTTGCTGCTCTATAAACGTATGGTTATTAGATTTAGAATATTATTAGCATAATGCAATCTCAAGTAACATGAAAAGCAACATGAGGAACTCAGAATTAGTGGGGAAACACCGTCGGCTTGGGTTCATTGAAACCTCACCTATTAGCATAAACGAACAAGCAAGTCATCAGGGTTTTAGAAATAATAGGAGAACCTCACAATTGACAGGGCAGTGACAGTATGCCATGATAAGAAGCAAGTCATACTTCGATGGCTATTCAAAACATCCTTTCCCTCTGCCCCTCCCAAGGTCTTAAATAAAACTTGTGGTATTTGGAGACGGCCATTGTTAGGAGGTTCTTGGCAGATGCTGACCGTCTTTTAGGTCCTTACAAAGACAGATTGTCTGAAGGTAAGGATTCAGAAAGGATATTTTATCTTCTATATCCTAGCTCAAAATCATCCTGGCACCCACTGACCTTGCCTACATTTTGCAGACGTTTCAGAAATCAGATTTCATTATATCATACTACACTATAAACCTGGCTCTCTTTCCACCATGAAAATAACCCGGAGGGGCCCTAAGGGGATCAAGTGTGTGTGTGGCGGCTGGCAGACTCATTGTCCCAGTGAAGGCGCTGGTTTGTTCTTGAGGAAATAAATATTATGCCCCTTCTGATATCCTTTTTATTCAACAAGAGGGAACATGAGAAGAGACATTGAAAGTGAGTGAGGATGTATTGAAATTATTGAAAAGTCATGCTCGATTGCGTTAGTCTCCAAGGTACCGCGGCAAGAAGTTAGATGTCAAGAAGAAGCATCAAGTATAAGGAAAATGAACAATTTTCAGAAATTTCAGAAAAATGGTACGTAAGTTTGGAAAAGCTTGACATTTTGCAAGATACAGGCACCAATTAGCAATCATTTCAAAATTAGCTCTTTTTTTGTTTGGAGAATTTAAAACCAACTTTGCAAAAAAAGTCATTTTTTATATGTATGTCACTGAATCATTATTCACACACAAACAAAGCCGTGCGGCCAACGAAAAACGCCTCCTGTAAACTCTGCACTTTCAAATATATTAATGGAGCCCCCTCATGGTCCCTTAAAACATCAAAGCATTGTAAAAGGCACAACACCACTCCCCCCAAATTTCTCTAACTTAAAAAATTTCTCTTTCATCCTTGACTTTCTGTTACATTTTTCCTGTGTGATTTCTGAAATGATGTCTTAGTTTTAGATTGTTAAACAATGTTTTAAACTACAATAATAAAAATGTTAAAATTGGGGAACTTGGGTGGCCTCCGGCTCTTGATCTCTGTTCAAGTCTAGATTTCAAGGTCGTGAGTTCAAGCCCTGCGTTGGGCTCTAGGTTGAGCATGAAGCCTACTTTAAAAAATGTGAACACTGATAGCAATTATTAGCTAGGTCTTCCTCCGCACTAGTCACTGTGTTAGGGGCTTCAGATGTGTTTCTGATATAGGGGAATGGACCTCCATGCAGTGGTCTTCAGACAGAAGCATCCACCACAGAGAGATGGGGCCATGTTGCTGGGGGTCAGAGTGGCCCCACTTATGCTCACGTGTCAGAACCCAGTGGCTCTTGGCCCTGGAGTTTCAGAGATGACATTTCCCTCTGTCTTCTAATTGTGTACCAGAGATTGAATTAACCAAATATTTCCATTATGAAAACATTTCAAGGGATAGTTGTCGGTTTTAATACATTTTTCAGAAGCTATAGTTTGTAGAAATAGCCAGAAAAGTTATGTGAGATTTTTTTAGGGTTCGTCTCTGAACTTCTGTTCTGATTTATATTTCCTCTCCTCTTCATTGTGTATTATTTATTTTATTCAACTCTGTCAGTGTACTGTTTGTGTGGGGCACATAAATCATTTACAGAAGGAAATAACATAGATCTAACCATGTGTGTATACGTAGAAACATAGAACTGTTAACTTTACAGCAAGTAAAACAAAAGCTGTTGCTATTTCATGTTATTTCCCTTTTGGCAGCGGTGTTATATACAGGAGCCAAAGATGAGCTCTGTCTGTGGTCTTGTGTCATTGACTCTTTTCACAGCAGGCTTGTACCTGTTAGCTCGAAAGCCCGTTGACACCAAACTCCACTTGTTATACATCCGATTGCTTCAGATGTTGTCTGTATAAACAGATTTCCAGACATTTAGGGCCCACTTGCTTTGCATACCCTCAGGGACTTCACATAACACCTACTAGCCACAGGTAAGGTAAACCCAAGGGCTATTAAGACCCCAAGTTATGGCTGCCACTCAAAGCTCTCTGACCCAGAGGCTTCTGCCTGACCAGTAAGGGACATCACCTAGACATTGGAGCCAGCTCTTGGCCCCCTCTCCTATGGGAGTCTCTGGGTCCTCTGTATTTGGTGGTTCCCCCGCCACCATTGACCTCAGGCTGTGAGGGACTTCCTTTGCCTCTGAACCCTTCAAAGGGCCCCAAAACAACCTTGTGGTGTGCTACTGCCCCCTGGTCATCATGTCTTTTTCCTTCACCAGAGCCTGCCTCCCTGAACTCACTACCATGGTGAAACAAAACTAAACAGTGGAGCTGGGGGTCCCTAGGTGGCTCAGTTGAGTGTCTGACTTCAGTTCCCGTCATGATCTCACCTTTCATGAGTTCAAGTCCCACCTGACAGCTCGGAGCTTGGAGCCTGCTTTGGATTCTGTGTCTTCCTCTCTCTCTCTGCCCCTTCCCCGCTTGTGTTCTTTCTCTAAATAAACATTAAACAATTTTTTTAAGTGCTGGAACCAAATACACATATTTTGCATCCTGGAGGCCCTAGGCATTCCTTGTTCACTTTATCATGTTATCTTATGAAACTCAGGGTCATCGGGTGACTGTTATCCCTTTGCGAATAACATCATCAGAATCTCGGGGATCAAGATCTTCCCCCATCGAGGAAGATATGGAATTTGACCAGTGAAGATGAGCGCATTCAATCTTCAGATCTCATTTTTCCTGGTATAGGTCACCAGCTCATCAGCTTTCTATGTCTATGTTTAATTCAAAAGGCCTCCTTCCAAGACTCTGCCAAGTGGCATCCTGGTGTGTCTTGGGGCTTCGTGTGTCCCAAGATCTAGTCTCCTTCCTGCCCAACAGATCCCAGGACCCCTGTGCTATGCTCCCAAGGCCAAGCCACACGCCTCATGGGCAGTCCCTGCACCAACTACACTGTCTACATGTAGAGGGCGCTATGGGTTCCTCTGAGCTTGAAATGAAGGAGAGCAGTGGGGCTACACACTGTGGGCATCATGATACAGAGGTCAAGTACTTCACTTGGCCAGTAACTTGTTACTTTACAACTTACTTGTGCCTACATAATATTTGGGGCATAAAGGGAAAGAATCCATTATTTTGGGGGCACCTGGGGGGCTCAATCAGTTAAGTGTCCCACTCTTCCTTTTGGGTCAGGTTTCCTGAATTCAAGCCCCACATCAGACTCTGTGCTGACAGTGTGGAGCCTGCTTGGGATTCTCTCTCTTCTTTTCTCTCTGCCCCTTCCCCATTCGTTCTGTCTCTGTCTCTGTCAAAATAAATAAATAATTTTTAAGGCAGATTTCATTATTTTGAAGTCACTGCTAAAAAGTAACTGAATATGTCTCGAAAGTGAGGGTAAGCTAGCAAGGCAAATGTGGAGGAAAAAACCTCCCCATTCGTCTAAAAAGAGGTCATTTCCCAAAAACGAATTGAAGTCAGAGTTAAGAGTTTGTGTCTGTTTGTGCAACAGAAAAAAAAAATGGTGATATGCAAGAACCCAAATGCTTTCTTGGTTTAGAAAGTATTATTATGTTAATGGTAGAATATTCCTAACAACACAAATTAACAAAGATGATAAGAAAAATAAGGGATTAAAAATATAAAAATATTAAAATAAAAAAGAAAGATGATAAAACTTTAAAAATAAAATATAAGGAAAAACCAATAAAAAGATCATTTGTAAAACTAAAGTGTTCCAAGCACGGATCTCCTCCGTTACTTTATGTGCCCTTTGCTGTGACTGCCCGTAGTCGGCAGAGAAGGAGGAAGGAGATAAGAACTAAATTTTCAGCCACTACTTCCGTTAGAAGGTCTAACTCTGTCAGATGTATGATTAGGTAATTTATGGAACGAGGAAGTGATAGTTTATTTAAACAGTAAATTGTGGCGGAAGGCCTGTATGAAATAGAAGAGATCAAAAGAAGTATTCATCATTTTCTAACAAGAGGTGCATTACATTAAACCTTAAAGTGTGTGTATATATGCGTGTATGTGCATGTGCACCTGTGTGTATATGTGTGTATGTCTCTGTGTGTCTATGTGTGCATGTGTGCACATGCACATGTGTATGTGTGTGCTGATGTGTGTACATGTATATGTATGCGTATATGTGTGTCTCTGTGTGTTTATGCATGTGTGTGCACATGCATGTGCACATGTGTGTATGCATGCATGTGTAGGCATATATGCATATGTATGTGTGTGCCTGTGTGTATAACTATGTGTGTATGTGTGCACGTGTATGTGCATATGTGCATATGTGTGCAAGCGTGTGCACCTCTGTGTGTGTCTGTGTACCTCTGAGCCTATATGCATATGCGGGCATGCATGTGTACGTATGCAAGTGTGCCTGTGTGAGTGTGTGTGTGTGTGTATGTGTGTGTGCGGGCAGGGCAGGTATGTGTATTTATATCTATACTTCAGGACAAGTCTCCGAAGGGGTATGACCCTCTGAATTTGGCTCCTCGGAGACTTCAGCATACCACAGCCCGCACAGAGCAGTAAGTCGTCTCCACTGAACTCAATGGTCAGTCTCCACTGAGCTTTGGAAGTCAGAACAGACACATCCTATTATAAAGCTACTGGCGTTAAGGACCATCCAGGGTGTCGTATGACAGCATAGCCAGTGTGGACTCTGTGAATGTAGAGATCATCATCCAGCAGTTTTGATTTACAACCGATGAGAGTTTTGCCCCCAATAAAATGTGCCATATGATAGCTTTATAAGCATAATCAATGGCACCTCATAAGAGAGTGACATGAGGCACCTCAGGATCCCTGCTTCCAGGAGAAGCGACTCTGCCTGGGGAGTTTTATGGTGAATGTGGAACTCTGTCAGGTGAGGCTGCTGCCTGTCTCTCATTTTGGGCACCTGTGAACAGACCTTGCACACCCCCCCACTCCGTGGCATCATGCAATGTTGGTTTCTTCCTGCCTCCACTGACCTCTTTTCCATTTCCTTTGTGACTGCTCTTACACAGGATGCCTCTTAGACGTGAGTGCTTTCCCCGTGTCCAGCAGTGTTCAACCAGTGCACACCGGATATGCTGTCACAGCACCTTGGATGGGTCTTTAGGCCGATAGCTTTATAAGAGCACGTGTCTCTTCTGACTTTCAAATCTCAGTGAAGATTGGCCATTGAATTCAATGTGCATATTCCTCTGGACAACTTCGTACACTTCTAGGTCTGTGAGAACCTTCTCTATGCTTATGATTTCCAAATTTTGCCTTCTCTACTATCATCTTCTTAACCATAGCCGCCATGCATCTGCCATTTGCATGTGTTCTGCTGTTAGTGGATGGCCCACCAGAGAGAGGATCTGGGACAGAAAGGGCTTTTTAATCCTGTGCAGATTTCAAAGGTGATCTCTTTCCACTTTCTCCTAAATGTTGGACTCCTTTTGTATTGACCTGTTTGTAATTCCTTTTTAAAAAAATTTTAATGTTTATTTATTTTTGAGAGAAAGAGAGAGACAAAGCATGAGTGGGGGAGGGGCAGAGGAAGATGCAAAACCTGAAACAGGCTCCAGGCTCCAAGCTGTCAGCACAGAGCCTGATGTGGGGCTCAAACTCAGGAACTGTGAGATCAAGACCTGAGCTGAAGTCAGATGCTTAACCAACTGAGTCACCCAGGTGCTCCTGTTTGTTTAATAGTTTGTGTACTCTTTTGGTATTGTACATGCTGTTTACTCCACCTCAAATACATTTTCCCCACTTACTTACTGTGTTGATTTATATTCCTTCTTCAAATTGTGACTCAAACACGGTCTTCTCTTGCAGCATTGTTTAAAAGCTCATCCATTGTACTCTCAAATGCAGTGGTTATGTCTCTTTTATAACCTTAACGTGCTATATGCAGTTGTCTGGGTGATTTTATATTTCTGTGACCAGTTGTTTGCTTATTTGATATGAGTGACTGCACTGTTTTCTCATTAGCATCCCAATGACTATACTAGCAGTTGCATGAGCTAAGAGATACTAAATATTTCTTGAACAAAGAAACTAATAGACCATGGAATGGATGCATTAGTAAGTGAAGATGTCTGCCAAAGATACATTCCCTCTTGGGAACGTCACACTTTCTCCTCCTATAGGTATGTAGGTGCGCCCTTAGAAGATAATAATTATCCACGAAGGGTGTGTGAGATATAGGCAATAATTTTTTAATTCTATGTTAAAATAACATGAGACTTGTCTATTAGACTGTGCTTCTGGTTAATTACTAGATGAAAGTGGAGTAATCACTGGCCACCACGATAAGGGTCCTCTCTACACCAGTGACCTTATCAATCTGCCAATGACCTATAAGTTTCAATATGGTGGTGGAGGTGATTAATTGCCTTGATGGTAGGTACCACGTAAAGTTCCAGCTCCTACATAGAGTAAATAGGTCTTCTTAATAGATCAAGAAACGTTGCAAAGAGTAGATGACATTGACATAGTTTTTGGAAAATGCTGGAATAAATACATAAAAGTAGGAGTTTGGAGAATAGCTTTCCAAGGAGAGAAAGTGAAATTGGTGGCCTATAAAGACCTGAGGAGCAAAGAAATGGTGACCATTTGGTGTATCATAGCCATCGTAACAGAGCGTGTGTGATGGGAGATGGGCAGGCATCATATTGGCAAGGAGAATGAGAAGAAAGTCAAAGAAAAAAGCATAAAATCCATACACAAGGCAAAGTGAGGAAGACTCTGTTTGCTGCTATTGTTATTGCTAAGTCATCATCGAGATGCTACTATGTGCCAGAGATAAGGCTGAGACTTCCAGCTTACTACCTCATTTGATCTCCTAAGTCATATAAGACACATCTTGCTTTTTATTTTTTGTAAATTTATTTTATTTATTTTGAGAGAGACAGACAACATGATCAGGGAAGGGGCAGAGAGAGAGGCGGGGGAGAGAGGATCCCAAACAGGCTCTGCACTGTTGGCACAGAGTCTGATGTGGGGCTTGAACTCACAGAACCGTAAGATCATGACCTAAGCAGAAACCAAGAGTTGATGCTTAACTAACTGAGTCCCCCAAGTGCCTCAAGACACATTTTATTTTAATGCCTCCTTTACAGGTGACGAAATTGAGATTGGTCAAAGTAAGTAACTTCCTGTAAGTCACCTGAATCAACAGCTCTGACTACAGAGCTGGAATCTGAAGCCAGTGTTCTTAATCACTATACTCTATAGTCCCATTTCCAACTCTAAATTTACTCATTCTACACATGGAAGAATTTCCAGATCTTAACGATTTGCCAACATTGGCTAAATTTACACTCTACCTCCAGTTCAACTGAGTACACATTTGTTCTTGCCAAGAGGATACTGCTGTTCAACTGGACACTGAGCTTATGTTCATGTCCACTAAGTCCATCTGACACACATCAAAGCTCATGCAGTCACAGCAACACTGTGTTCCTTGGCCTGGAAGGATTTGCTGTCCTTTCTGAGTGCTCAACTCTTTTTTCTTAAAACACTGCCCACACAGAGCCCAACATGGAGCTTGAACTCACGACCCTGAGATCAAGACCTGAGCTGAGATTGAGAGTCAGATGCCTAACTGTCTGAGCCACCCACCCAGACACCTCTGAACACTCAAGTCTTACCTGATTCCTGACCACCTCCTCAGGCCCCAATCACTCAAGAGCCCTTCTTTGACTACTTAGTTTTATCTTACGTGGCAGAGACTGTGGAGTTTTTAAACACAAATGCCTTGCCAGGGATATGGTTTGGAGATGGAAATGCAGTCAGCTATGTGAACAGCCAGTCTGATATCACAGTCTCTATATGAGTCTAGTGTCTATAGGAAGGTACTCTACAGTGTTCAGTGTCTACAGAAAAAAGTTCTCACACATTAGACCCAGAGGTCTCTCCTCATTGGTTTCTTCTATTGGCACCATTTGCCCCATACTTTCCATTACGATAGGTGTTCTTTCCACTATCTTGCATTCCTTTTTATTCTTAAAACGATAAAACATACCCGTTGTGTTTATGGAAAGAGTGAAAGTTGATGTTCAGTTTAGCAAATAAAGCTACACGTTGACAAACACATCTGATTTTTAAGCAGGAATGTTCCCGAAGAATATTACTGTTGTCTCATCTTAGGAAACATAAAAGTCTTCTTGAATATTGGCTTAGATGTAAAATTATATTTATCAATTGATGACAAGTGTAAGATATTTTTTTTCTCCTACGAGGTAAAGTATGTAATAAGAATGAATTCCCTTCACTTCTAGTAAGTTTGTTTTTGGGAGATAGAAGACATTTATAAGAGAGTGATCTTTTCGGTGCAGCTTCTGTGATAAAGTTGACTGATGGGGCAACACTTATAAAAACAAACACAAAGGAGAGGACATAATAAGAAGACTATGCTGGAGATGTAGACCTGATACATGTGGCAGAGTTGACTCTACCTCTTAGGTGTCCCTTGAAACCTGGTGGGAATCTCATGACAGTCAAGCCACAGCTCCTGCAGCTATTAAATCTAGACCAGTGGTGGACCAGAGGCCAAAGACGAGAGGTGTGCCCTACTATAGCACCAGGGATTTGGAAAATGAGTCACAGAGAGGGTTACCTTCTTTGTCCATCACACTTCCTACATCTTCATAAATGGGATGATTTTAAAGAATGGGTGTTGTAGGTGCTTCATTCAACCTATCCCCAACACTTGTTTAATCAGAGGCAGATAAGAAATATCTATTTCTTGGGACACCTGGATGGCTCAGTGGGTGAAGCATCTAACTGTCGATATCAGCTCAGGTCATTATCTCACGATGTGTGAGATTGAGTCCCACATCAGGCTCCACTCTAACAGCGTGGAACCTGCTTAGGATTCTCTCTTTCCCTCTGTCTCTCTGCCCTTCCTCCTTTTGTTATCTCTCTCCCTCTGAAAATAAATCAACTTTATTTTTTTTTAATGTTATTTATTTATTTATTTTTTGAGAGACAGAGAAAGACAGTGCTATCAGGGGAGGGTCAGAGAGAGAGGGAGATATAGGTTCTGAAACAGGCTCCAGGCTCTGAGCTGTCAGCGCAGAGCCTGATGTGGGGCTCGAACCCATGAACTGTGAGATCATGACCTGAGCTGAAGTCAGACACTTAACCAACTGAGCCACCCAGGTGCCCTTGGTGGCTTATCTTTAATACTGTAAGAAGCTTGTATTCCAAAGTCTTGACTGCACCTTGCAACCTCTGAGTTACAGAGAAACCTTCCCTATTCTTCTCATCCATTTGGGGCCATTTCAGCAAGCTGTGAACCGTGCTCCAGGAAATAATTTCACTGAGGCATTCTACAACCCCAGGGCTTTGGCAGCTGAATGAGGGAAGTCATATACCATGATATCACAAGGGAAATTCAAGAAGAAGAGATTTCTATATGGAATCATGGTGCCAAGTGTGGCAAAGGTAAAGAAACACTTGCATTGGAACTCTCCCTCCAAATACTTTTGTTGACAAGGTCTCTTGCTAGTTATGAGGGAGTGGAATGATTTGCCAACATGATGGGAAGAATTGCTGACCCTGAAAAGCTTTGAGAAGGACAGTCCATTGTGCACATGGGTCAGACTGAGGGTACTCCCCAAACTCTCTTGGCCTTGCACCCTTAAATACACGTTGTTTCCACCACAATCACTTCTATGGGCTCAAGAAAACATTTTTCATTGTTCTTTCAGCATTTAGTACTTATCTCTTCAGAGAGAACAGCTTGGTGCTGGAGGATTCCTCCATTCCAGCCTAATCCATCAACCACTTATGGAGAATGTGCTCTATGCTACTGTATTTAGTATTTTACAAATGTAATCTCATTGTATTTGCTCAGTGACTCATCCATAAATCGATTGAAAGTGTATTTATAGAGCGACTTTGATTAAACGTATCCTTCCTGGTGTTGGGCTTTAGTTCCTGGACTTACCTGAAACCAAGTAACAAATGGGATGACTCAGAGACTCAGAGCACTTATTGGGGTGGGGCCTTATCTCCTTAATCACACGCTCTGGGGAAAGAGCACTGCACATATGCCCCTCCACACTCTTATGCAGTGTTGGGGTGGTCAGCTGAAGGAAGTCCCAATATCACTCTGATTTTAGCCTGAACTAGAATCATCCTCATCAGGAAATGTAAGAATGGACATTCTGTTTTCAAGGTAGACTTGCCCAGTTCTCCATAAAAGATATCCACTGATCATATACCAGTGAGCTAATGAATCTTACTCTGTGAGGTTCCCCAATCATGAAATTAATCAAAACCTGGACATGCTGGTGAGTCCTTGGATCATATCAAATGGATCATGATTACTGTTGAAATTAACAATAGCAGTGTACTGTGTCTCCTCTATGAACTACCTGGGGTAATTACCTCCTCAGCCCCCGTAGAAGAAGAGTCAATGAAAGCACATGTTCACACATTGGGAGACTTGTGTTTTTTAGAAAGGGTATGCTTTGCACAGCTCCCTTAAAATGTGGTTTAGTGTTTGGCCTGAAGATGGACCTTGCAGGAAAGTAATATAATAGGTGAGGAGGCCAAGGGCATTTTCTAGTGTGCCTCTGCTTTGGAACATTCCGTTTTTGTCATCCTGTGTCCTCAAGTCACTTGTGGAATCTGTATTTGCCCAAACATTCTAAAGTGGTATCATTTTTAGCCTTGTTTTAATTCAGAAGACACAAGAGCCCCAAGCACTCCCATCCTAATTAAGAATTCAGATTTCTGACAGACACACACAGACTTTGTCTATGCAGTCCATGCTATTTGGTTTTAATTCTCACAGTGCTGCGCTGTGGCTCCTTTAGAGTGGAGGCTGTCAGCCATCTGACCTTGTGTCCCTAACACTTGGTTACCTCCATTCCAGTAATGAAAGGCTTGAAACCCTCATTCTTATCCCTTCAAACATACTCTTTCTTCTTTTTGGAGTGACCTTTCTCACATCTCATTTTGTAACCTAATTCTTACCTTCCCTTCAAAACTCAGCTCAGGTACCATTTTCTCCAGTAGATGCTCCTGGCATCCCCTGCTTAAGTAGCTTCCAACTTGGTTCTCTGAGTATGTACCTAGATTTTGTACCTAACACATTATCAATATTGTCACAAGTGACTGGATTTTCTTTATTTTCCACTACAATTTTATTACCTTGAGGGCATGCCTATGTTTCATTATACTTTTTATTCTCTACATGTGTCCCAAGACCTCCCAGCATGCATCACTTCTTTGTTATTGATTTCATTTCTTGTCATTAAACTTGTTTATAGGGGCACCTGGGTGGCTCAGTTGGTTAAGCATCTGACTCTCAACTTTGGCTCAGGTCACGATCTCACAGTTTGTGAGTTAGAGCCCTGTGTTGGGCTCTGTGCAGACAGTGCAGAGTCTGCTTGGGATTCTCTCTTGTTCTCTCCTTCTCTCTCTCTCTTGCTATCTCTCTGTTCATCCCTGATCTTTCTCTCTCTCAAAATAAATAAATATTTAAAAAAATCTTGCTTGTAAATATTATCTTAGTCATAGAAATAATAAGGAAACATAAAAGCCTCACATTTAGGTCTTTAACTCATTTTGAATTTATTTCTGTGTATGGTTCAAGAAAGTGGCCCACTTTCACTATTTTTTATGTTGCTGTCCAGTTTTCCCAGCACCATTTGTTGAAGGATGGATAAAAAAGATGTGGCCTATGTATACAATGGATATAACTCAGCCAT
The DNA here is from genome assembly GCF_006229205.1 of Suricata suricatta. NCBI lineage: Eukaryota > Metazoa > Chordata > Mammalia > Carnivora > Herpestidae > Suricata > Suricata suricatta. The sequence continues at coordinate 100,272,098 of NC_043701.1, read as the reverse complement.
AAAAAGGGAAAGAATTCTTGCCATTTGCAAAGACATGGATGGAACTTCTGCTAAATATTGTGCTAAATGAGACAGTCAGAGAAAGGCAAATATCTCATGATTTCAGTGATATGTGGAATTTAAGAAACAAAGTAAATGAGCAAAGGGGAAAAAAGAAAGAGACAAACCCAAAAACACTCTTTTTAAAAAACATTCACTTATGATTTATTTTGAGAGAGAGAGGGAGTGTGGGTGCAAGCAGGAGAGGTGCAGAGACAGAAGGAGAGGGAGAATCCCAAGTGAACTCTGTGCTGTTAGCTCAGAGCCCAGCGTGGAGCTCCATCCCACAAACTGTGAGATCACAACCTGAGCTGAAATCAAGAGTCAGATGCTTAACTGAAGGAGCCATCCAGGCGCCCCAATATCCAATTTCTAATGTTTCCAGCTCAGTGCCTTAAGTTCCTCACATGCACTGTCTCATCAAACCCTCCTAAGAATCTCGGAAAAAGCAATGTTTATTAGCCCATTTCACAGATAAGGAAAGCCAGATCTTTTAATGACTTGACTGATGTTTCATACCAAGTAAATAACTGAACTGAGATTTTAATCTCAACACCCATCAAGCTATTAATGGGCTCAAACCAGCAGAGCTCATTTGGAATATCAATTTTTGACAGCTTCCCCTGTAAAACGACGATTAATTATTGAGGCTCTACAAGCACTGATGAATCATTTGATGATTTTCTTCTTTTGTAACTGTTGTGTCCTGAGAAAAAGTATACCGCATGCAACCTATATTCTGATGCCAAGTTATGGTCGCGCTTTTCATCAAATGAATCAATTTCATATTTGTTTCCTGAATTAGCTGTGAATTCTTTTGTCAGTAATTAAATCTCATTTAATCAATTTAGAAGAGAAAAGCCATCTGTCAGGTGTGTGAACTTAATTAGCCACGGTGTTTTGAATGGACCAGTATATAACGGTAGGGATTTTATGATCAAGAGTTACCACTGAAACATACAGACTTTTATCATTACAATTTGTGTGAATCTCCACAGCTCATCCAAAAGTCTATTTCTGGGGGAATCTTCATATTTTGCCTTGTAAAAGAACATTGTATGGGAGATTGAATCCAAATGAAGACATCTGTAGTCAGAATTTATAGAATGCCTCTTATGGACGATAATAGCCACTTCATTCAAACACGTTTGCATTTGATACATATCTTGGACATGCCACACACATTTTTTGAGAGCCCTGTCGTAGGCACCATGCTAGAATCTGTAGGACTCGAAAGTGAATGTGCAATATTTTATAGTATAGTCAAGGGAAATGGTATCATAGACAAATGGAAGAAATTTAAGCCTTCCAGAATTTACTGCATCAAGCTTGTTCTAATGAATTCTCAGTTAATCCTCACAGCTGGCTCACAAGTGGGCATTTCGGTTTTACATGAGGACACCACAGTTGGTGAAGGCAGGGATTTAATAAGACATATTGTCAGCAAAGTCGGCTTCCCAAAAAGCAATCAAAACTTTGAAATAATGGTGAGTTTTCTCATGTGGTGTCAAATGAGAAGGTTTTAGTTTAGTGCTTACCATTGTAGGCATGAAGAGAAGGTATTCTCTGGCAGGAAATGATCTTTATTGCTTAGAAAGAGATTAAGTACAGTTTCAGGCTTTTCACAGATTTTTTTTTAACAGAAAGAGGAGAAGTATGTAAGTAAGACACCTGGCATATAAATGATCAGGCCCGAAATTTACAAGCTGGAATTGCATCATTTTCCACAACAGATTAGGACGTGACGAAGACAGAACTCTGCTCTGAAACAAACATGGGACTGGTTGAACATATAAGAACATGTACGATGGCAGGAGAAACTGAGGCAGTAAGGTGACAACATGATTGTACAGCAGGGGGCATAGAACTCGGACACTCATTATCCCCAGGCATCTGAGTACTGCTTTGTTTTGGGATAATTACGGACTCCTTCACATGGTCTGTAGCCCATTTCATTTGTTCTTTTGTTGTTATTGTTTGTTTGTTTGTTTGTTTTTAATGTTAATGTTTGTTTATTTTTGAGAGAAAGAGAGAGCTCAAGTGAGGCAGGGGCAGATAGAAGTGGGCAGACAATCCAAAGTGGGCATTGCGCTGACAGACATGAGCCTGATGTGGGGATCAAACCTGTGAACCATGAGATCCTGACCAGAGCCAAAGTTGGACACTCAACTGGCTGAGCCATCCAGGTGCCCCTCTCTTCATTTGTAGCCCTGCCTCCCTCCCTCAAGGCTGCTGCATCTCAGACATACTGAATGCCATAAGGATAAACAGCAATTTATTTTTATTTGGTGGCCAATCCATTGTTGTTGTTGTTGTTGTTTTTATTCATAAGAATTGCTCACAAATATAGAAGAGCTCATTTAAATGTCTTGGGCACCTCACCAAGACAGCGTCAGGTATCCCCAAACTTCCTACTAGTCTAGGTTACTCTTAGGTATCGCTTCTCACAAAGAAACACAATTCTCATCACTTCAAGAGTTCCTGCCAGGCTTTCAAGTGTGTGGGATTCAACCCCATGCCTCAGCAAAATTGCAAATCATGTGACATATGGGTTCATGATTAGACAAAATATGGAATACAAAATCTGCAAGTATCAAGGGTATACTTTAGTACAAGTGCCAACAATGGAGCAGAATTCCAGCTAATCATTTTTCTTGAAATTTAAAGCTGATACCCATACCTTCCACACTGTGAAAAATAGTCAGCCAGAGCTGATGTCTGTCAATGCTGATGGCATCGGGCCGTATCACACTGACACTATCATGAACTGACTTGGTGAAGTTATGGCTTTCTTTTCCAAGACAAGACATGTACTAATGGGGAAGGCAGGAAGTCGAAAATTTTGATCAAAGGGAAGAGGTTTTGTCAATAAGCACAAAGTGCAATGATGAGAAAACATTGAGAGACAAAGGTGTATACATGGAGTCAGTGAACAGAATGTGAAGGATCTTAGGCACTTGTGGAAATGGGTTTAAAGAGACGGTTCTTCACTTTCCCAAGGAATTCCAGATTCTAGGGTCGTCTTCTTCATTGAAGAAATCATTCATGTTACATGAGAGGCCCAGAGCTGGGAAATGTGTTTAACACTTCCTTATCTACTTTCATCATCTCACTTCTGGGGGGTCCCCACAGGTAACCTGCACTCCATGACCTCAGAGAGCATTAAAGGATTTCAGCTGGACTGTTAGCAATTCGCTTCTTCCTTGAGCCTCTAATTAACTTGACACATAGACCAAGTGCTCAAATTCCATTCCTCCTCAGCAGTATCCTACCGAACCCGACTCTCACTTCATGAAGAATATACTAGATACTATATAATATCTTTATAAATAAAACACTTACTGGGTGCCTGGGTGGTTCAGTCGGTTAAGACATACAACTCTTGAATTTGGCTCAGGTCATGATCTCACCATTCATGAGATGGAGCCCAGTGTCAGGCTCTGCCCTGATAGGGCAGTGGAAGGAGTAGGTTGAGGCTTTTTGATCATACAATATCATTTTGCTATTGAAATACAAAAATGCAGCTGTTTAAAAAAATGAAATCATCCAGACAGCAAAATTTGAACCCAAGTTGAAAATGGAATATACATCTCCACCAAATTATTTTATTAATAGCTACAGGGAGGAAAGCGTTATTTCTGGTGATCTAAAACACATCTATAAACCACGTCTATGACAACTGAGTGGGAAGTACATCAAGGCACAAAAGAACAGCCATGTGAAATCACACAATATATTCAGTAGCCTTATTATTCATGGAATTATTGGTACTATTATATTGAAACTGTTGCTACAGTGCAGGGTTAAGCAAATAAGTGAATTTGTTAATGTTATCAGTATAAGAGGGAAAATCTGCAAATGTAATACTAAAGAACTTACACCTAATTTAACCAATTCACTTAATCACAAGATTTTTTAAATTCCAGTTTTGTATGCATGGAAAACCATGATACTCCCATAACAATGAGTAGAGAAACAATTATAATCCTGAAGCCCACCTATCTTTTTTTAAATCTATTTCTCCACTAAAAGGAAGCAGAGGTTATGTGAGAAATCTAATTCTAGCCAGACAGAGGGCACAACAAGGCACTGCCAGGCTCTTTTACTGGGTCACAATACAGAGAAGGTCTGCAGTGCCCAGTAAAGGGCTTTCTTTGGTTGAACTAGACATTGAGACTTACCAGATTATGATAGGCCTTTACATGGGGCTGATCGTTAGTAGAATATAAAAGCAGGAATCAGAGCTTACCAGTAGGGAACCCGGAACATTTCTTTGTGGTCAGACTCTTGAGGACACACATCGAGTGCAATGAGATGAGAGCCATGTGGCTGCGTGTGAAAGCTGTCCCTACAGGACATGATATCTCTTGGAACAGCTTCAAAGCCTATGCTATTGAAGATATTTCTTAAAAAGCATGTCTTTTTTTTGACAAGGTGTCATGGGGCTCCAGAAAGATTCAGTCCCCGGAGTGATCTCACTCAGGAAAGCCAGGAGATACGGCTTTATCTCATTATTCTTCCAGGCTAGACCCAGTTTGCCAATGAGTGGTAATTTTTCCCATAAGCAATGTTACTTAGAAACTTACTGTCTTCATCTGTTTCCAGGGAAACATAGCTAAGAAGTTAACCGAAGGTCAAGTTCTCAGGCAGAAGGGGAAAAGGGTTTGTTAGTCTCTTGCCTACAGAAGTATTCAAATGTTAATGCTGTTTAAAACCTATAAAGAGGATAGTAATGATGAGTTCCTATTTGAGATGACTTTCGTTCAAACGCTGTAATCTAGCAGTTGGTAATTAAAGGAGGAAGGAAAAAGTCTTTATCCGTGGAATCCGAGTAGCACCAGCTGATGAGAGTGATGGCTAGTGAAAGTAGGAGCATCCCATGAGAGCAGTGGAATGTAGTTTTGCCACCTGAAGGAAACACCCTAGGGCAAGGCTCGTAGATAGAGACTACCATCATCCGGTGAAGGAGGGGAGGGGCTGGACATCAGCGCCCTGTATAACCTTACCCATAGACTACCTGATGTCCACAAAGAGGGTCCATTCTTTTACGACGTAGGTTTTTGTGAATCCCCGTTATGGTTTGGTGATCAAGACCCTCTATTTCCTTGCCCCCTCCCTCCACCTTCCTTAGGAAGAAAACATAACGTGCATTTGGTGTGTCTGGGGAAAGACATTAAACTTCCCTAGGTAATCCTTTCCCTAGCACACATCCCATAGTCCTCCAAGTCATATGTGCATGACTAGGTGGCCCAGCCAAACTTGGAGTGAAATACTAACATGAAACTTGGGGCACGTATCTGTGTCAAATGGTTCAAAGAAGTCTCAGTAATTTTGATGAAACTCTCTCATTTGTTCTTACAAATCAACTCTCCGCCCTTCTCCACCCTGCATGGTACTGACTGTATGAAGTGTATTCATTGTTCCTTAGTGGTCTTGTTTTCAGTAGGGTTCAGTTAGGAGCTGAGTTTTTACAGGTCAGAGAAAGGCAGGAGAATGAGGTGGGGCATTTATTTTCCTGGAGCCCTTCCTGCAGAATTGCCTGGGACCGACTTCCTACTTCTTTCAAAGGTCAGAAGGGCACATAAAACAAGGGATTTTACAAATGTGAGAGCTGCTGGTTTGGGTAATGCTAAAGCTTATGCCTTGGAATTCTGATAAATTCTATTATATAGTATTCTCATTCAAAAGAAAAATACAAGAATGTCAAAAGATACAGACTTCCAGTTGTAAAATAAATAAGTCATGGGGATGCAGCATATAACGTGCTGACTCTAGTTAATAGGACTGTACCGTATATTTGAAAGTTGCTAAGAGAGTACACCTTAAAAGTCCTCAATCACAAGAAAAATATCAACTCTGTGTGTAGATATATATCAACTAGACATATTATGGTGAGGATTTCTCAGCATATACACATATTGAATCATTATGCTGTTTACCTGAAACGAATATGTTACATGTCACTTATATCTCAATTTAAAAAATATATATATAATTCAATATGTATAGTATATTTGCCTGGAGAGATAAGAATGTAAGCCAATAAACAACATTGATGAACTCAGGACATTCCTACAGTTCAATTTATAAATTTTAAATTTAAATTTTTAAGAGAGGGAAAACCATGTTCACAGCTGGAACAGGTATGTGGATACAAAACCAAAAAAAAAAAAAAAAAAAAAACCAAAAACCTTGGTCTTGCAAATGTAATTTGTAGCAGAAAGATTCTTTCAGGATTCCTGAACTCCGTATGTTATAACTATGTTCTGTAGAGTGTTATAAAACTTTGAGTCTTAAAGTGATTATTTTATTAAATGATTTTCTTGCTTGATAGTTATTACTCTAGTAAAAATATTTGGGTTACCATGTCTTCTAAAGATATAAATGTTTGAAAGATTTATTAGTCAGAAATGCTTTGAAAATTACCTGCCTACTTCCCTCTACACACAGTGGGATGATGAAGTCATGGCTGATAGATACCTTTAAAAAATAAGTAAAGAGGGGGACCCCTGGGCAGCTTAGTTGGTTGAGCATCTGACTTCGGCTCAGGTCATGATCTCACAGTTCATGGGTTTGAGCCCCATGTCGGGCTCTGTGCTGACAGTTCAGAGACTGGAGCCTGCTTTGGCTTCTGTGTCTCCCTCTCTCTCTGATCCTCCCCCACTCACTCTCTGTCTCACTCTGTCTATCAAAAATAAATAAATGTAAAAATTTTTAAATAATTTTTCATTTAAAAATAGTAAGTAAAAAATATATAGTGTGCTCGGAATCATATCACAAATACTCTGTGATTGAAGATATTTCCAGTAGAGAATGCCTCTCATGACTGGGTATCATAAGAATTGAGCCCTACTCTTACACCCTACCCATGTGATAGAGCCTTGGCGGATCTATGAACAGATCATTTATACCTCAGAGACACTTATTTGTACTTCCCCAAATCGGCAGACTCTATTGTTTAAATTTTTTAAAAAAGCTTTTAAAACAATTTTTTTCACCGTTAAAAATTACGGCGGGGAACCTGGGTGGCTCAGTAGGTGAAGTGTTCCACTTCGGCTCAGTGAGATTGAGCCCCGTGTTGGGCTCTCTGTCGTCAGCACAGAGCCAGCCTCAGATCCTCTGGTCCCTTCTCTCTTTGCCCTCCCTCACTTGCACCCGCTCTCTTACTCACTCTCTCAAAAATAAATAAACATTTAAAAATAAATAAAGCACAAAAATAAAAGTCATGCTCATTGTATGTCCTCAGGCAATTCCTTCTGATTTATTTTTCAATGTATTTTCTAATTAAATGTTATTTTCTTTTGCAAGATTTTTAAAACATTGAGGAGATAAAATTAAAGTTTAACACATTGACAAAAATCCCATCATTGTTAGTAGGTCCTGGATTAAGTGGTCATGTCATTCTCTGTCTTCTACATGCATGTTTTACAGAGGTGCTAAACGTTGGTTGGTCTCATTTCATCTTTCCTTGTCCGGAACAGTAATAAAGCACATTTTGCAAATTATTTGCAAACATTGTCCTAATGACTATGACTGAGGCTACGTGCAAATATTTACTTAAGTGTTATCTCATATTTATGCATTTTGGTCATTTCTGATAAATAGCACACCTGGTCTTCTCTCTTGCACACTTGTTTTGTATTTATGATGATTACTGCAGATACTTATGGTACAAGTGGTAGTTATTTATGGAGATAAATTAGTAACTTGAGATGGGACTTCCAGAAATACCATATCAAACAGAACTCCCCATGTCAAAAATTATGAGGGGGTGCAGAACCAGGGTGGAGAGGTCCAGGGGAGTCTAGGCAGGGAGTCATCGCTGGGGAGCTGACATTTCAAAAGCAGATCGGAGGTCATCGATTTTCACCTTTCCTGATGACCCTGTGCACCCCTAACAAATTTGTAAACTGAAGATTAGCCAGTGTTTTCACTGAAGTTTGCCTTTATTTCTTTTTTCATTGCAATCATATCTAAGCATCATCCTGTAATGAATCATAAACACCTGCAGCTTTGGGGCTCTTTCAAGACCGGCCAAGGACTGGTCCTTCCATGTCCTAGGCTCCTCATAAACCACCTGAAGCTCATTCCTGAGCAATCCTGATGCTCCCTGGACCCTGGTGCGTCCTGGTCTGAGGCCCACCACTGACATAGAGTTTTAGGGAGGGCTGTCCCTGCCCAGAGATAAAAAGCAGAAAAGCCAGGGCTGTTGGCCCGGAGAAGGATGCTGTACGGAGGATTGCTGAACACCTGGGGAGCCACGGATACAGACAGATGAGACCTGAGGACAGAGCACTCGACCTCAGACCTGCTCTTTAAACACTGGGGGCTTCTGAGGTGCCTGGATGGCTCAGTCAGTTAAATGTTTGACTTCGGCTCCAGTCATGATCTCATGATTTGTGAGTTCAAGCCCCTCGTTGGGCTCTGTGCTGACAACTTGGAGCCTGGAGGCTGCTTCAGAGTCTGTGTCTCCCTCTCTCTGCCCCTTCCCCACTTACACTCTGTCTTTCCTTGTCTCAAAAAAAAATTTTTTTTTAAATTAAAAACTAGAGACTTCAGGGATGCCCAGGTGGCTTAGTCAGTTAAGTGTCCCGCTTCAGCTCTGGCCATGGTCTGGTGGTTTGTTAGTTCAAGCCCCACATTACGCTCTCTGCTGTCAGCGTGGAGATCACAGGAGTGATCTTGGGATACTCTTGTCTCCCCCTCTGTCTGCCCCTCCCTGCTCATGCTCTCTCTTAAAAATAAACATTGAAAAAAAATGTAGGCTTCAGAGAGCTTTATGCCTGCAGAAAGGGAGAAGGTCCGCGTGAGTTCCTGCCTTCCTCGGACCCCTTCCCAGCTCCTGCAGCTTCTCCAGATCACACACTTCTTTGGGCTTACCTGCTTCATATGTGGGCCTCACGGGCTACATGGTATAGCTGCAAAAGGCTGCAAACCAGCAAACCAGCAACTGACATGGCAGAAGACAAGGCGAAAAGTCTGGTTTTATTAACCTTTTGGGTCAAAGAAACGCAGAATCCCACCTGTATCCCCTCCAGTTCCTTGAGTGTGGGAGCAGAGATGGACAGATAGATAGACAGACAGATTTTTTTTTAACTCACTGTTAGAGCTATAACAATTTCAAGGTGTTTCAGAATTTTGTGACTTAAAATAGGATTTTCTCCACATAATTACCTTCATCATTTTCTCTTTTCCAGATATGCAAAAATAGGCTTTTCAAAGGACGCTTTTTGAGTGGTTTTTTTTTTTTTTTAGCTGTGGAGAAGTTCACTGCTGCTGGTTCATGTTGCAAGATCTTTATGAGTCTTGGTTGTGATTTGAGGGTCTTATTTCTCTTCTACCATCTCTGCCTTACTGGTTTCAAATCACCGGTTCCCTTCTCTTTCCTGCTTGGAAGTGTCGTGGCCCTGCCAGGAGAGCCCAGGGCAGGTGCCTCGTGCAATGTCCATTAGGAGGCCTGTCACCCAAGGTCAAATGTGCTCCCATTATGTTTGTTCCAGGCACCTGCGCTGGGCCTCTGGGATCTGATGGCACAGGAGACAGGCTCAGCAAGCAAAGCGAGGACTTGCTTCTTGACTTCAGTGCAATTCTTTTTTCTTTTCCTTTTTTTCCTTTCTTTTCTTCTTTTATTTATTTATTTATTTATTTACTTATTGTTTTGAGTATAGTTGACATACAATGGTACATGAGATTCAGAACTACAACACAGAGACTCAGGTATATTTTTATTTTAGGAGAAGCTTGCTTCTTTTTATCTTACCAAAGATTCCTATAAGGAAAAGGAGGCCTGGGGGTGAAAACAAGGAAAGGAAGTATTTTTTAAAATGTTTCATTAATATTTTTTGAGAGAGAGAGAGAGAGAGAGAGAGAGACAGAGTGTGAGCAGGAGAGGGAAAAAGAGAGAGAGAGAGAGAGAAACAGAATGCGAAGTGGGCTCCAGGCTCCAAGCTGTCAGCACAGAGCCTGATGTGGGGCTAGATCTCACAAACCGTGAGGTTATGACTTGAGCTGAAGTCGATGCCCAGTGGACTAAGCCACACAGGTGCCAAAGAGGGAAGTATTTAAGGAGAATCCTGCCACACAAATTTCCACAGACACCGGAGCTTTATTAAAATATATACATATATTTTATACACACACATAAGTACACACACACACACACGTGTACCTTATAAATCTCATTAAAGTATATTTATTTCTTTGTTCTGTAAACACTGTTGGGGAATAATTAACTTAGGTAACACATAACACCTTCAGGACGTGCGTTCCTTTCAACACAGGAAGAAGCCTTATTCAGCTACTTCTGTAGAAAAGCATATGCCGTACCTGCTTTTCCATCCAAGAATATCAAATTTTTAAATAAAATTTTCAGTGCCAATTCACTCCAAAAACACCTGTAAATAAAAATCATCAAAGACATTTTACTTCACAAATTTTTAAACAATACTTCAATCTCTTCTTTTAAGTTTATTTTAGTTATTTTTGAGAGAGAGAGAGAGAGAGAGAGAGGGTGAGGGGCAGAGAGGGAGGGAGAGAGAGAATGAGCAGGGGAGGGGCTGAGAGAGAGGAAATCCCGAAGAGGCTCCCTGCTGTCAGCACGGAGCCTAATCCCAGGAACCCTGAGATCATGACCTGAGCCGAAATCAACAGTTGGAGGCTTAACCGACTGAGCCCCCAGGCGCCCCTGTCTATTTTTTTCTTTGTTGTCTATCAGTCATTTTTACTTCACGTATTTCAAACCTCTATTATTGGGTGTTGATATATTAAGAATACGCTCTTGAAATATTGGCCTCTTCATCATTATGAAATGACCTCTGTACTTGGCACTATTTCTTGCTCCGAAATATACTTCCTCTGGCATCCGTCGAGCCACTGTTTCTTTGATTAGTGTCAGTGTGATTTATCACTTTCCATCACCTTATTTATTTCTTTTCTACTTCTCAGTGTCTTTATATTAAAAAGGATTTCTGGTCATCAACATATCGTTGGGTCTCGGTTTTTACATACTGTGAAAAAAATGGGGCCATTTTACTTGAAAGGTTCGAACCACTCATTTGATTTAATTAATTTAAGTTAATTTTATTTACCTAGTATATTTTGCCCTTTCTCCCTTCTTTTTCTACTGCGATTTTTTGACTGTAGTTCTTCTCCATGATTAGCCTTTTACATATTTCTTATATTCTTTTAAAAATGCTTATTTAAAGACTCTAGCTCTGACTTTACAATATAAATCTTTAACCTGTTAAATCTGATGTCACATAAGATGACACTCTCGTGTGTATGGTTTAAGAAGCAACAATCCACTTTTATTTCTCTCTTCCAGGCTTTTGTCATACATTTTAAAAACAATCAGTAAATTAGGTTTTAAAGAAGTTCTTCAAACTTAGCTGCTGTCTCTTATGTGTACTTACATAATTACCATTTCTTGTATTCTTTCTTTCAGTAGATCCAAATTTTTATGGTTTTCTTTTCTTCTGCCTGAAGAACTCTCCCACATTTCTTATAGTGCAAATACTTGGCTGATACATTCTCTTTCAGGTCTTCTTTTTTTCTGAACGTCTGTTCATTTCATCTTATATTTTTAATAGAGGCTGTTAAGACATACCATAAAAATTTAGAGTATATTACATTCAAAATACAACCATTTTACTTAACCATAATGTATATTTTGCCATATCCCTCTTCTTTAATTTACCTTTTTAATGTTTATTTATTTTTGAGAGAGAGAGAGAAAGTGCAGGGGAGGGGCAGAGAGAGAGGGAGGCACAGAATCCAAAGCAGGCTCCAGGATCCAAGCTGTCAGCACAGAGCCTGACATGGGGCTCGAACCCACAAACTGTGAGATCATGACCTGAGCCGAAGTCAGACCCTGAACTGACCAAGCCACCCAGGCACCCCAAGGATTCTGATGCAGCTTGTCTACATTTTCACAACAACCCCAAGTGATTCTCCGGCAGAGGGTTCAACACTGCCCAAGCACTACCATGAACAATGTGGATGCATGATTTCCGGTATTCCAAGCCAAGATGCTAAGTTAAGGCTTTGCTTTCTCAATCCTAGAGACCCTTCTACCCTATCACAAGTACTGAGCACTACCCATAAATCCATCACAATGGCAGGCTGTGCTCTCCTCGCCTGGGCACCAGGGACTACCAGCCCTCACGTCTTCTTGCTGCTGAAAACTTTCCTCTCCACCCTTCCTGGATTCGATCAGCTCTGTCCCCTGTAGAGTAGCCTCCTCACAACTAACAGGCACATCGTCCATGGACTATCACTTTAACTGATGCAGGTCTTGTGAGAGCACACAAACCAAGCCTTGTAAAAGTGGAAACAAGTTTTAAAACTTTCTAGAAAATTGGAAAATGCACAGATTTAGAGTCAGGAATCTAGTAATACAGCTCTAGACAGCCAGATAGGGACACACAGATGTGGATAGAGACAGAGACAGAGACAGACATGGTATATTCGTCCGCTGGGGCTGCCGTACAGACTCCCACAGACGGAAAGGCGTAACCAACAGAAATGTGTTTTTCACAGTTCTGGGGGCGACAAGTCCAAGATCGATGTGCCTTCAGGATAGGTGTCTGGTGAGATCTTTCTTCCTAACTTGTAAACAGTGCCTTCATTCTGTGTCCTCACGTGGCCTTTTTTGTATGTGTTTGGAGACAGACAGAAATTTCTGGTGTTTCTTCATCTTCTTGTAAGGACACCAATCCTATTAAATTGGGGTGCCTGGGTGGCCCAGACAGTTGAGCGTCCTTTGGCTCAGGTCATGATCTCACAGTCTGTGGGTTAGAGCCCCATGTCGGGCTCCAGATTCTGTGTCTCCCTCTTCTTCTACCCCTCTCCCACCTGCACTCTGTCTTATCTCTCTCAAAAATAAATAAATATTAAAAAAATTTAAATGAAGACCCTTCACCTTTATAACTCCATGTAACCTTTCTTATCTCCTTACAGGCCCTGTCTCCAAATACATTCACATTGGAGGTTGAGCCTTCAACATATGGATTTGGGGAGAAGAGACTTTAGTCCTAATATAACAACATAGACATTATGTATAGGCTTGTACATTTCTTTGTAACTTAGAAAGAATGCTTACACAGTGTAGCTTAGTTTCGTTTTGCAATATTCCCTTTCTCTGTAGATGCTATTTTATGTTAAATACCCCCATTTTCTTGTATCTTTCCCACAAGATGGATATCTAGGACGCAGATCTTATTTAGATTTAATAGCATCTTATTTAGATCTGTATCCATGCTGTGATGTTGGATAATATTCTCTATTCTTTCTTCATAAAGAATATATGAAAAGCAAAGTTTTGTGCCTTTTCACATTGGAAAACTTCTTGATCTTGTCCACAGTCACTTGAGGGATTAGTCCTTGGAAGATGGAGGACATTCATTCTTGAATGCTGAGTGAGGTGAGATTCTGAGAAGGTGCCAGCCTAGGGTCGCTCCAGTAGATTCTAGAGACACAATTCAAACCTTAGTCCTTGAACTAACTTATTTGTGAAACATTCATTTATTTTATCAGTTGGGGGTTTTGAATGGCTGTTAGTCTCTATGTTTCAGAGAGTAGAACCCTTAACTGGCCAGAATTGTTACTCACCTTCCATGCCTTACATTTTTCTGATGTAGACACTAGGCCAACACCCTTCCATGACCCAGCTACTCCTAAATTCCACACTTGACCTTGGTTCTCCATGCCTCTTATTACAGAAAGCTTCCCATGACATGTTCTCCAGTCTGGAGGCCTTCTCTTCCTCATCCATGTCCAAAACATTATTTCTACTTCTCATATTGCCCAGCACTTTCTAATTCCCATTACATTTAGAAACTGTAACATTACTCCATTGAGAAAACCCATTAAGACTTACCTGTGCCTATTCATTATCTCCCCAAATGAGCTTAATAAACCCCTCCTTTATGCATTGGTATCCAGTGCCTTTAATGCATTAGGACCTCACTCTCCCTCATTCCCTTGTGTGCTAAAATGACAGTTGCTCAGAAGGTTTTCCCTAAAATAGCTGTTGCCATCATGAGTCATCCCCCTATACTGCTAGCTCTCTTTTAAAACCTCTGCCTTTATATTTTATAATTATTGTGTGAAATGTACAGTGTACTATGCTCTCCCTAAGAGTAAGGTCTTGGTTTATTTCATCATTTTATCTCATGATGGTAACAGTATCTGACATTTAAAAGTACTTGAAAATATTTGTGGATAAGTGAATTGATTACTACTGATATATGTGAAAAAAATCAGAGAGACATTTAAAACAAAATCTGAGTACAAGCAAAAACTGAGTGTCAGAGGGGCACCTGATGGCTCAGTCAGTTGAACATCCGACTTTCGATTTTGGTTCAGGTCACGATCCCAAGGTTGTGGGATCGAGCCCCAAGTCAGAACTGTGCAGAGCATGGGACCTGCTTAAGATTCTCTCTCTCTCTCTCTCTCTCTCTCTCTCTCTCTCTGCTACTCTCCCCAACTTGTACTCTCTTTCTCTCTCAAATAAATTAAAAAAAGAAGTGTCAGATAAATTCAAAGACAAATAAGATTTCCTTATATTGAGCAAAGTTAAGCAATTTCTATGTCCTGCTCTCCATTATAGGGTAGGGAATGAACATTTGCTCATTTCCACCTGGCAAAGCTTCAAGCTTCAATGATGAATGAATAGATTTCTTCATAGTATTGAACAAAGGCTTAACCCTAAGTTTTTCTATTCAGAGCCAGCAGCCCTACAGAGAGCAAATAGAAGTTGGAGTTTCTAATAACCTAAAATTATCAAATTTGGTCAAAACCCAAGTTTTTTAAGTAGTCTGCTAGAGTGGGGTGCCTGGGTGGTGCATTTGGTTGAGCCTCTGACTCTTGATTTTGTCTCATATCATGATACCAAGGTCATAGGATCAAGCCACATGTTAGGCTTTATACTGAGCATGGAGCCTGCTTAAAATTTTCTCTCCCTCACCCCTTTCCCCAGCTCTCACTCTCTGTCTCTCTAAAATAAAAATCAATCAGTCAATCAAACAATCAATCAATAAAGTAGCCTACTACCTACTGAGACATTCATGAAAAGTATGGCATTCATCTTCAGAAATAATAGAAATAAACATTTCTCAACAAATGGTTATTGAACATTTGTTATGGATGATGATCTGGGTGTTTTAGAAATGTCTCACTTAAACATGTAGTAGTTTCCAGCTTTCCCCTGTGGGAACTAAACCCAGTGAGAGGAACTGACTTTGCAATATTTACAGAGCTGGTTACCAGCTCCCGAAATGGGCACAAAAAAAAAAAATCCAAAATAATTCTTTAGCTTGCTTTTAAATTAATCAGCAACCTACTGCACATTGTAGGTAAGCTATGAAGATGTTGTGCAAATGTCTGTCAGGAACCCCAGTGAGCCCTGGGCGGACCTCTGGGGATCAATTTGTGATGGAAAATGCTACTGTGGGGTCACAGACTAGGACTATCAGCAACTACTCGGAATCCAGGACTCATCAAATCCCATTGATTTTGTTTCTTTCCTGCTCACCAACTTGTTTTGGTCCCACACAGTGACCATAATAGAAACGCAGACCTAAAGGAAGGAATCTGTCCAGGTGAGTAATTCTTCCCTCACCTTGGTGAGTGCATTTGCTCAGCTGTCTGTTTTTGTTTGGCTTCCCCAGAAGCCGACCCTGAGATAAGGATGTGGAGTCAAGTAATTTATTTAGGACGTGGTCCTGGTAATGGAGAAGTGTGGCGTTCTGCCCTTGGCAGAATGCATTAACGTGTATGTCTCCTCACAAGGGTGATCACAGTGGGGACTTGCATGAAACAATCCTCAATGTTAACCAACCTCAGAGCCATGGAAGCCAGAGCGTTGGTTGTCCATTGGTTGAGGGCTGCTTCCTTGGCTGTGAATATCCAGACACCTTCAGCCTGTCCAGTGAATGGGCTGAGCCTGAGCCAGGAGAGTTCTTCAGGCAGGTGCCTGGGGTAGGAGGTCAGCAAGTGACTGGCAACAAGGAAAAGAAAGGGTGACACACCATGTGTGTTTGCTGTGGCTCTCCACACACCTTCACGCACCTCTGCCTGAAAGCTGATGCAATCGTTCAGATCCTTCTATACCAAAGACACTTTTCCAGTGCAACTTTGTTCCATCAAAAAGAACAAACAAACAAAAAAACAAAAACATGCCCCAAACACTCAGAATGTATTTGTTGAGTCTCCACACTAATCCACGCACTGTATTGGGTGTCTATATTCTAAATTTGAACAAAAGAGCATTCTTATCCTGAAGGCGGGATAATGAGAAACGAAACATTTTACTGATCTTTATGATCTCAGAAAAACCAAAATGCTGACATTGGGACACTGGGACAAGCAGCAATGGGACATTGAGGAGAGGGACATGAACACTTCCAGGAAACCAACTACCAGGACAGCCTGAGCTTGCATTTAAACTGTGTCTTGGAGCCTACGGAGTGTCCGACATGTGCAATGTGAAAGGACGCTGGAGATGGAGATCAAATTGCTTATTAATTCATAAATAATTATTTTCAAGAATTTATATAGCAGGATTACACACTAGGAATGGATGCACTTGTGGATTTCTTAGGGCACTGAGTCCCACAAGAAAGAAACGTATCTGAAAAAATAATTTTGATCCCCCTGATGATAAAATTTGAGCAGCCCCCATGTACCAAAGACCTCTTGCTTCAGTCGCCTCATCTTGGAAGATGAAATGAAGATATTTCCACCAAGATGACTAGTCTGGATGCCAAAGAGGTTGACCAGATATTTATGATGATATGCCCTCATCTACAGCAGGGTCACTGGGGATAAAGAACAGGGCACAGTCTAGATATTTTTGATTTATAGATAACTTGTTTTTGTGCTTCATCAGGCTGATTGAATTCATATTTAATGTCTGCAATTTATTAGTTATGAAAACTTGAGCAGGTTAATTATTCCTTCAGTTTTCTCTTCGGTCATGTAGAGATTTGAGTAGCACTAACCTCCTAGGGTTGATAGTAAGATTAGATTAGATAAAACTCTTCATTTTTCACTAAGCATGGCACCTAATACTCAGTGAGCAGTTAATAGATGACAGATAATGTTGTTACTGCTATTATTATCCTGTTTATTTTCAGAAAAACTATCACAAATGACATTTTCAACCATAATGTGCACGTTAATTTTGCACAGGATAGAGCCTTATTTTGTCAACTCATTCCAGTCCTTTCCAAATCAGATACACCAAAGAATTGTATAATCATAGATCAACTGAGTAAAAACATAATTAAATGTGATTAATGTGTTTTTGCTTAATTATGGCAGTGCAGCACATTTTTCCTGACTGGTGTAAACAGTTAATAGTTAATAGGTCATTAAAATTCCCTGATGTGAAAATATACTACACATCAGTGGCTCCTCCACTATTCCAAGTGCGATCCTTAAGAAAAAATAAATACTGTAAATTAATTACACCATTAAGGATTTTTCCGGTCTTTGAAATAATTCATAATTATATAATATTCAATTGTAAATTACAAGTTTTGTTAATCATAAAAGCTGCAAATCAAGGGTGTTTAAATGGCTTGCTGATTAAATAAGTTCCTACAACTTCAACAACTTTACTAATTTCTAATCTAATTCTTTTCAGGAGCTTTAACAAGAAACACGTGTATCAAAAGATTAGTTAAAGGGTGACTGACATAGCAATAAAAGACCCAGAAAAGGGAGAAAAGGTATAAAACTATCATGAAATAATGCATGTCTGGAAGACATATCAGAGGTGGGACAGTTTCAAAGTAATGTTAGTGAAAATAAAATAATACAAAACACAATGACTAATGGACTCTCACTATTCAAAACAGTGGACCCCTGCTGGGTAATGCCAATGTTTTGTTTTTTCATACCACCAAATCAAATTTCGTTTCTTTGGCAATCTCACCAATTCCTGTGATTCCATCTCCAATCAATTCCAGTTGATTCCAATCTCACCAGTTCCTGTATCTTTAAATAGGATCAAAGATGAGGGCTCCTGGGGGACTCAGTCTGTATGCATCTCATTTCAACTTCCGTGCAGGTCATGATCTTGTGACTCATGAGTTCCAGCCCCATATCTGGCTCGTTGCTGTCAACCTGTCAGTGCAGAGCTTGCTTTGGATCCTCTGTCTTCCTCTCTCTGCCCCTCCCCTGCTTGTGCTCTCCCAAAACTTAATAAATCTTAAAAAAAAAATAAAAAGGATGGTAATGTATCCACCATTAACATGCCCTTTATGTGTATGTGAATTTGTGACACCCGGTCCTAGGAAAGTGTGAGCCATCTCCCCCCCACCATTGGGTAGTTATCAGCAGCCATAAGCATGCCCTGGCACTTCTCAAAACAAAAAAAAAAAAACAAAAAACCCCAGAGCAAAACAAACACAAACACAAAGACACCACCACAGAAATAAGCAAGAGCTGTCTGGGGTCTCATCTTCACCAGCAGCTGCCTCTACTCCCCCGCTTATGTGTCTACACATATGGCGTTATCTTGCTCACTTCCCCTATGACAATCTGGCTCACTTGCCTTCCAATCCTTCTGAGAGTCACATTGGCCCAGACTCTGAGGGGCTGCGGGGGGCATCTTCCTCCTTACTCAGCCTCCATCTGCACCCCTTGCTCATCTTTTTGTTGTTCCCACAAGTCCCTCCCATCTCCATTTCCTTCTTTCCGGGTTTATTTCACTTCCCAGACTTGCTTTCCCAGTGTCCTTTGTTGGTTGGTTCTGTCTCTGTCAACTGAAATCAGCTTTTATCTCCTTCTGTGACCTTGTAGATTCAAATACCTTTTCTGTTCTAACAACTACTACAGGTACACAAGTTTGGTATCTTTGTGGGGCTTCCGAGCCTGCATACCACGTGGTATCTTGGCCATCAGATTGCCAAAGTAAACATTCCCGAATTTATTTTATCTACATCAGTGGGGAAACCAACACAAACTAGTTTCTTGATATAAAAACCAGTGGGTCTACTTTTGTTACGAGTTTCTTCTTGCCTGCTCTATACAGCCCATCTCTGAATCTTGCCAAACCCGCCTGTATGAATACACATCTAATCTGGGTTTTTCTGATATTTTCTCATAGTTCGATTCAGGTTATGGGTTTGGGGGGCAAATCCATAGAGGTGAAGTGCCCTCTTCATGCACACAGCCCACAATATCAACACGATTTATTACTGGTGCTGCTAACCTTAAGAGGTCTTTGCCAGTGTTCTCCACTGGAGTGTTACTATTTGTTTCTTCACTTACTTTACTCTCCTGCGAGTATATCTCTGAGTCCAGTCCACACTTATGGGGAGAAGGGAAGAGAAAGTATCTAATCTAACTATTTTATTTGGAATTTTCTCTAAAGAAAATTAAAACGCATTCTCTTACTCCCATCAGGCTTTAAAGTTATCTCTTTATTGGTTTGATGACCTGTTTATTTTCTGGCCCTTCTCTTCTTTATCTTCTATGAACACGGAGGTTATCTCTTGTGCTTGCCCAGTAAGGTGAGTTCTGCACCCAGTACTTGGTACAGAGTAAGCCTTGAGTCAAGAGTTGTTAAAGTGAATTCAGTGAAAGAATGGTTGGTGAAAAATACTGAAAGCATTGAAATATATGTGCAACATACTTACTCTTCATAGTTTGGAAATGGTTTCCCATATACTATTTTCTTAAAAATTTGTTACCACAAACTACACTACTGAATGCTAAAGAAAAATCCTTATTTTTTTTTAGAGTTGGGGGAGAGGTAGAGAGGGGGAGGGAGGAGACAGAGAATCCCAAGCAGGCTTTGCATTGCCAGCACAGAGCCCAATGTAGGGCTCAAACTCACAAACCATAAGATCATGACCTAAGCCAAAATCAAGTGCTGGATGCTTAACTGATTGAGCCCCCCAAGCATCCTGAAGGATCCTTTTAAAAAAATCATTTTTTTACTTGTACTCCACTAACTTCATATACCTCTTTTGAATATACTGGGCCTATACCCACAGCAGGCCAAGAGCAGACTTCCATAACCTCTTGACAGTGTTGGGAAAGCTTTTATTTACTCACACTGATTGGGAATTCTCCAACAGGAAGACATTCCTTAATTCCTCCAAAAAGAGTGGTAAATGCAATGTCTTTATGGAGAACACTCAGGTTAACTTGGGGTGTGGCAAACTGTCGCATAACCGTGTTGTAGATATTCTAACATTCATCTGGAGGAAGAAACGATGCCTGGAAACTCTGGCTTCCAAATGCACTGAAAAGGTGCGCAGCAGGAAGAGGTCGGCGTGGTTTAAAACACCCGAGCTTTTAGAACACGAAAGCCTATCATTTAACGAGAACATCAGCCATCATCAGCCATCGAGCACCTCCTTTGTTACAAGACTCCAGAATTTTTCATAGTGAAAACTTGTTTCATCTTTGTTTTATTCCTGCTAATACTCAGAATAAAATCTGTATTTACCTCTACATAAAACAACGTAATGTGCTAATGATTTAACGATTTTGGAAGTTTCTAATCTGGTGACATGAAAATGATAGCTTCAGAGACTTTATTTCTTCCATGTCTCATTTCATAGATTTTACACTTCTTTAATTTTGAAATCTCACCCTGGCTTCTTTTCAGGCCTAATTCACAAGAGTGCTTACACTTGTGCTTAATATGCACTAGGAAGCATCCTGACCCTGATTCCTGTATGTGCCCCCTCCCTCACCTTCCTCTGCCCAGTACCACTTACCTCTTTGAAGGTCTGCATAGCCTTGAATCCAGTATCTCGAATGAAATATTTAGATACAAGAGTAAAGAGCAAAGATGCTACAGAAAGACAAAAGAAAACAGAAAACAGAATGGACAAAATGATGGTTGGTAATATTTCATAGTGAGTGGAATAAATGTAAAAAACGTTCATCAAAAAAATGTTATATTATCTTCATAAATATATATACTCAATAGTGAAACTATAACAATAATTAAACTTTAATAAGCTCTGAACTAGGAAATTAGCAAAAGACTTAAATTCATTCACCCAAGGAGATAAAGAGTGGCAAATAACCATATGAAAAGATGTTCAACTCCATTAACTGTCAGAGAATTACAAAATAAAACCATGATAAGAAAACAGTACAAAATTATCATAATAACAACAGTAAAATATACTGACAGCATCAAATACTGGTGAGGATGTGGAAAACCTAGATGTTTTGTAGGTTGCCAGTGAGAATATCACATGATATGGTTACCCTGGAAATCAGTGTGGCAGGTTTGTTTAGTGAATTGGAGCCTGCACTTAGCATACCACTCAGAAGTTACATTCATCCCGGAGCAATGGAAACTTACATTTACCCAAAACATGTACATTAGAGTAGTTGTATCAACAAAGACTAGAAACAGTCCACATGTCCTTCATCAGGTGGATCAAAAACCATGGTACATCCAAATAATGGAATAATGCTCAGCAGTAAAAGAGAACAAACCATTAATTCACACAATAGTATGGATGGATCTCAAAGGAATCCTGCTGAGTGAAAAGGCCAGTGTCATAGGATTATATATTGTATGATTCCATTTACATAACATTCCCAAAGTGACAAATTTATACTAATGGCGAATAAATCCATGGGGCCTAGATGTTAAGTTGGGAAAAGAATACAACTATCATAGGTTGACCTGAAGGAGTTTCCATCTAGTGACACTGTGATCCTGTGCTCTGATTTTGGTGACAGTTACTCAACTCTACATACGCAATAAAATTTCATGAAACTGTACACACAAAAAACGTGCATAAATCTTGGTAAATATTTATGAATAATGCAATACCAACATTAGTTTTCTGGTTTAGACGTTTTCCCCGTGAGTTGATAAGATATGACCCCTGGAAGAATATGGGTAGAGGGCACACAGGCACTCAATTTTTGAAACGTTTTGCATCCTAAGTTATTTCAAAATAAAAGGCTATCATTGAAAAAAGTACATAGCTAACATTATAGAGTCAGGGAGCACATTTTGTGTAATTTTCTGTAATTCAACATTTATTCTCTTTTTATTGAGACAAATGGACATACAAATTTGTACTCGTCTAAGTCATACAACACAATGCTTTGATATAAGTATGTATTATTGCTAAATGATTACAAGTTTAGTAAACATCCATCACCTTACATAGTTCTATTTTTTCTTTTAAGACATCAATACTTATTATTAATTAAAATTTAAAAAAGGAGAGAAGGAGGAAAAGAATAGAGGAGAAAGAAAGGTAGAGGAAGGAAGGAAATAGCTTAGATTAAATCCTTTGGTAAAGATAGTATTTTAAAACAATATCTAGCATCATATTTAAACCTGAAACACGAAAGTTTTCCCGGGAGAAAATCAGGAACAAATTCTCTATCACTAATAGCATTCTTACCATTCAACATTTTTTCTGCCCTAATACAATTAGAAAAAAATTACACATATTCAGGAATAAAATGTATTTTTTATTTAGAGATAAACATAATTATCTACTTGTATTACTTTAAAATCACCTAAAATGTTGTGGGAATGAATTAGGATGTATAGTAACAATCACCAGCTACAAAATGAGCATCAAACACAGAATATTTGCATGAAATATTAATGAACACACCAAAAATGTACGTGTGAAGATACCACCAGTGATTTTGGAAAAAAACATACTTATAGAGACTATTAAGAAATTGATGAGCCCTAAGTGAAAACAAAAAAACAAATAAAACCTGCAAAATATAACTCCAGCTATAGAACTTTAGTGACTGATACACAGAAAGAGATACAAAAATATCTAAATAAGTACTATGTTCCTGGAAAAAAATGAGAAAGATTCAAAATATTCTCTTACATTTGACCAAGACATTGGCTGCTGTAGGTCACAGATCCTCACTCCATAAATGGTTAGATGCAGGAAGTGGAGTTCCTCCTCGTTGGGAAGACAGTCACCCACACTAGACAGGAATGAAAGCCTTGGCCGCGGGGACCCTGGCAATCATCCATAAAGCAGATTGCACCCTGATCATGTCTATGGTATCAGGGGATGAAACAGGAATAGAATAGCATGTTGGTCTACACCAGCCTCTTTATGAATCGCTTTCCAAACTCCTATAAAAGAAGAAAGGGTTTTGGCATCTGTATTCATTAAGGATATTGGCCTGTAGTTCTCTTTTTTTTGCTGGGTCTCTGGTTTGGGAATCAAGGTGATGCTGGCTTCGTATAATGAGTTTGGAAGCTTTCCTTCTATTTCTATTTTTTGGAATAGCTTGAGAAGAATAGGTATTAACTCTGCTTTAAATGTCTGGCAGAATTCCTCTGGGAAGCCATCTGGCCCAGACTCTTATTCATTGGGATATATTTGATAACTGATTCAATTTCTTCACTGGTTATGGGTCTGTTCATATTTTCTATCTATTCCCATTTGAATTTTCATAGTGCATGCATATTTAGGAATATGTCCATTTCTTCTAGATTGTCCAGTTTGTTGGTATATAGTTTTTCATAGTAATCTCTGATGATTGCTTGTATTTCTGAGAGATTGGTTGTAATAGATCCGTTTTTATTCATGATTTTGTCTACTTGGGTGTTTTCTCTTTTCTTCTGAGTAGCCTGGCTAGAGGTTTATCAATTTTGTTTATTTTTTTAAAAAACCAACTCTTGGTTTCATTCATCTGCTCAACTGGTTTTTTTCCCCTTTGGATTCTATATTGTTTATTTATGCCCTAATCTTTATTATTTTCTTCTGCTGGGTTTGGGGTGCTCTTGCTGCTTCCCTTCTAGTTCCTTTAGGTGCTCTGTTAGATTTTGAATACAGACCAATATCCTTAGTGAATACAGATGCAAAAACACTCAACAAGATACTAGTAAATCAAATACAACAGAATATAAAAAGAATTATCCACCATGATCAAGTGAAATTCATTCCTGGGTTACAGGGCTTGTTCAATATTTGCAAATCCATCAACATGATACATCACGTTAACAAAAGGAAAGATAAAAACTATATGAGCCTGTCGATATATGCAGAAAAAGCATTTGACAAAATACAGCACCCTTTCCTAATAAAAACCCTTGAGAAAGTCGGGATAGAAGGAACTTACCTAAACATTATAAAAGCAATTTATGAAAAGCCCACAGCTAATGTCATCCTCAATGATGAAAAACTGAGAGCTTTCCCTCTGAGATCAGGAACACGACAGGGGTGTCCACTCTCACCACTATTGCTTAACATAGTGCTGGAAGTCCTAGCATCAGCAATCAGACAACAAAAGGTAAAAAAGGCATCAGAATTGGCAAAGAAGAAGTCAAACTTTCACTTTTTGCAGGTGACATGATACTCTACATGGAAAACCCAACCAACTCCACCAGAAGCCTAGTAGAACTGATCCATGAATTCAGCAGTTGCAGGTTAAAAAAATCAATGTACAGAAATCGGTTGCATTTTAATACACCAATAATGTATTTCTGTTGGAAAGAGAAATCAAGAAACTGATCTCATTCACAATTGCACGAGAAACCATCAAATACCTAGGAATAAACCTAAACAAAGATGTAAAAGATTTGTACAATGAAAACTATAGATAACTGATGAAAGAAATTGAAGA
Source organism: Suricata suricatta (assembly GCF_006229205.1). Taxonomy (NCBI): domain Eukaryota; kingdom Metazoa; phylum Chordata; class Mammalia; order Carnivora; family Herpestidae; genus Suricata; species Suricata suricatta. The sequence goes on along the minus strand of NC_043701.1, from coordinate 100,247,453 downwards.
AGACACAAAGAAATGAAAAAACATTCCGTGCTCATGGATTGGAAGAATAAACACTGTTAAAATGTCATTATTACCCAAAGCAATCTACACATTTAATCCAATACTCATCAAAATTGCATCAGCATTCTTCTCAAAGCTAGAACAAGCTATCCTCAAATTCGTATGGAACCACAAAAGACCCTGAATAGCCAAAGTAATATTGAAGAAGAAAACCAAAACGGGAGGTATCACAATCCCAGACTTTAGCCTCTATCACAAAGCTGTCATCATCAAAACAGTATGGTACTGGCACAAAAAAGACAAATAGACCAAAGGAATAGAATAGAGAACCCAGAACTGGGCCCACAAATGTATGGCCAATTAATTTTGACAAGGCAGGAAAGAGTATCCAATGGAAAAAAGATTGCCTCTTTAACAGGTGGTGTTGGGAGAGCTGGACAGCAACATGTAGAAGAATGAAATGAGACCACTCTCTTATACCATACACAAAAATAAACTCAAAATGGATGAAGGACATGAATGTGAGACAGGAAACCATCAAAACTCTAGAAGAGAAAGCAGGCAACAGGCTCTTTGACCTCAACCACAGCAATCTCCTACTCAACATATCCCCAAAGGCAAGGGAATCAAGAACCAAAATGAACTATTGGGACCTCATCAAGATAAAAATCTTCTGCACTGCAAAGGAAAAAAATCAAGAAAACTAATAAGTAACCAACAGAATGGGAAAAGATAGTTGCAAATGGCATATCAGATAAAGGGCTAATATCCAAAATCTACAAGGAACTCACCAGACTCCACACGCAAAAAAAGAATAATCCAGTGAAGAAATGGGCAGAAGACATGAATAGACACTTCTCCACAGAGGACATCCAGATGGCCAACAGACACATGAAACAATGCTCAGCATCACTCATCATCAAAAAAATACAAATCAAAACCACACTGAGATACCACCCCATGCCAGTCAGGGTGGCTAAAATGAACAAATCAAGAAACTATAGATGCTGGCGAGGGTGTGGAGAGACGGGCACCCTCCTACACTGTTGGTGGGAATGTAAACTGGTGCAGCCGCTCTGGAAAACAGTGTGGAGGTTCCTCATAAAACTATCAGTAGAACTCCCCTATGAATTTACCTATGGGATACAGAAGTGCTGATGCATAGGAGCACATGTACCCCAATGTTCATAGCAGCTCTTTCAATGATAGCCAAATCATGGAAAGAGCTTAAATGTCCATCAACCAATGAATGGATCAAGAAGATGTGATTTATATACACAATGGAGTACTACATGGCATAGAGAAGAATGAAATCTGGCCATTCTTAGCAAAGTGGATGGACCTCGAGGGTGTCATGCTAAGCGAAATTAGTCAGGCCGAGAAGGACAGATAGCATATGTTTTCACTCATAAGTCTAACTAGAGAAACTTAACAGAGGACCATGAGGAAGGGGAAGAGGGAAAAATAGTTGGGGAGAGGGAGGGAAGCAAATCATGAGATACTCTTGAATACTGAAAACATTCACTACTCTGGGGCACCTGGGTGGCTCAGTAGGTTGAGTGTCTGACTCTTGTTTTTGGCTCACTTCATGATCTTGCAGTTTCGTGAGTTCGAGCCCCCCATTGGGCTCTGCGCAGACGGCACGGAGCCTGCTTGGGATTCTCTCTCCCTCCCTCTCTGCCCCTCCCCCACTTGCACTGTCTCTGTCTCTCTCAAATAAAAATTAAAAAAATAATTAAATTCCCTACTAGACTAAAGGGGTGAGGCTGCTAGCAAGAATCAGATACAAAAATTGGGGGTGGGGGTCTTCTGATCTTGGGGCTGTAACTCCTTACTGCTCATAAGGAGTGCCATTAAGGTAAAGACTAAGTTAATGAACATACTAAGAGACAGACAGTCTAAGCTTACATAGTGTCCAGGCTGTGTTTTGCTTGTGGTGGGAAGGACCTAGAATTTACTGGAAGCAACTAGCCCCGAGTCCTACTGAGTCTGACTGACAGTGTCCTGTGACTACACATCCCCTAAGCTGACCCCTTAGCTCCAAGTTCACATCATAGGATGCGGGCCCCACATGCTGTGTTGTGCTGGCCTCAAGAACGTCCTATCTCCAGTGATCCTGGTATGACCAGGAAGGCCATCAGGTGGGGAATCAGGAAGAAAAAGTCCCCTTCCTTTCATTGAATGCACTGTGAAGACATGAACTGAGAAGCTGAAGTGATGAGCATACGGAAAAAATTCCAATGTTCCAAGGCTAGGGAGGAGGAAGGGAGCTAATGTCAGTTCTCTGACAGCGTGGAGTTCCTCAGGGGCCCTGAAACATCTACCTCCAGTTTCTCCAGCCATAGAGTCTACAAACATCTCCCACATTTAATCCTCTGTGAGTTAGTTTGCTACTGAAGATTAAAACTCTCAACTGCCCATCTCATACTCTATATGACCTGAGGTTCTATGGATGTGTTTTTTTTAAATTTATTTTTAGTTATTTTTAAGTTTATTTATTTACTTTGAGAGAGAGAAAGAGAGAGAGAGAGAAAATGCACTGGAGGGGCAGAGAGAGAGAGGAAGAGAGAGAATCCCAAGAAGGCTGTGAGCTGATGTGGGGCTTGAACTCACAAACCATGAGATCCTGACCTGAGCTGAAAACAAGAGTCAGACATCTAACTGACTGAGCCATCCAGGAGCCCATTTTTATTTCCCTCTTTTAGTCATATGTTAACAGGGGTTTAATAATAAGAGGAGATAGACAAGCATATACTGTGTGATATATATAATAAAAATCTCAAAAATCAAGCATATAATGACTGTGTTTTTCTGACCACCTGAGAAAGGACAAATTAATAAAAGAACAGTCTTGGAAAATGAGCTAGCCATTTGAGAAAATGGAGCCCTAAAACATTTTACCTCAATTTCATGATTTCACTTGATTTCTGTGCTGAAAAGCATTGTACTTTGTGAATAACCCAGGGAATGTGAGCTCAAGCAAATTCGGATCTTATCCTAGTAATGTAGTTCACGAACTCAGTCATCCTGAGAAAAACTCACTTAACCTACACCTTGGTTTCCTTATCTCAGACTGGTGAGGATATTCACATAATGGGGACTAAAAAAACATGTGGGGACCCACTAAGCCCTGGTCCTCTGAATGAGTGCTGATGTTTGGCCGCATGAAATTTGTGTGTCTCTTAAAATATACTGTAAGATCCAGAGAATCTCTCTCTCTCTCTCTCTCTCTCTCTCTCTCTCTCTGCTACTTGACTTTTCACCTTTCTTTTGCTTAATAGAAAAATTCTGGATTACAGTCACTATTATTTCTAGTTTACATGGAGAAAACCAAGAACAAAAAGGTGGAGTGACTCTCCCAGCATCCTATAGCTAGCAAGACACAGAGCCAGGATTTCAACTCCAGAACCAGCGATTTTTCTCTCAGGTAATGAAATGCACATATACATCCTAAAATGATCCAAAAGGCCAAAGGCTCTCTCAACCCTGTAGCATTAATTGAAATCTGTGTTCTTATTGCCCCGTGCTCTTCGTTTTAAAGAAGAACCCAGACTTTAGCGGAATCCAGGTAGAATGGAGACAATTTGACTTAGCAAAATGACTCCTTAAATTTCTCCACTGGCTGTGAATTTTCACTTGCAAGGATTTTTTTTTTTTGGCATCTATGCCACATTTCATCTTTGTAGATGTGATGCTTCAAGCCCTTGCCTGTGAGCCTAGTCTAGCCCATAGCCCACAGACGCTGTCTGAGTACAAAATGAGTGAGCCAAATGAGTCAGCATTAATGGGAAATCAGCACTGAGTAAGAAGAAAATACCACAAGTACTGACTGTAGGGTGCTCATGGTATTAATGTGACCGAGTTAAATGAGAACTCCTTTAAAGAAGAACTTCTGGCACATTGGGTAACATACACTACTTCAAATCAATGTAGCACGGTATTTATGTTCATTAAAAATGCAAAGAAATTGCAAAGAAATATCTACAGGAGACGGTACTGCTGTTGGTGTGCTCACTAACCTTTGAAATGTTCCCAGAAAAACCATCCCCCACCCCTGCCCCTGGCTGCCCTGAGACTCCCCACTCAGTGTAGACAGGAGATTGAAACTTGATATTCAAACAGTATTGAATTGAATCTCAAAATTGGGGTTACTGCTTTGGCTTGATGATGCCATTATGGACTGAAAATTTACAAGAAAAGAAAAAAATATATACTCAGGCCTTTTTGTTGTTTTCCATCCAGGGGACAACAATGGTTTTGGCTTCTTTTAGTTTATAAACTTAACTGTTTCTTTGAATTAACGTCTCTTTATATTTAATAAATAGTTTCCAGAGTTCTGCTACTAATAATAAGTCATTATTTGGACATAGGGACCACAAAGAAAGAAGTTTCAAGAAAAATAGGCATGGTCCCGGTCTGTGTTTCCTTTCAGGGCCAGGTTGGTGGGATATTCGTGTTTGCCTCCTCAGAAGCAAGGATGCAGAGATTTGCATATTGTTGAAAGTTATGAAATGCGATTAAGGAACAAAATAAGATATACGGTGAACGAGGTCTCACCTGTGAGAGGCTGCAGGGGGTTGAATACATCGTGGGCCACGTGTACAGGACCTCTAGTTGTCAACTTAGCATCACTGCCACCACTTCCAAGGCTGCCTCTGCATTGTGGAGAAGAAGCCAGGAACCACGGTTACAATATGATTTTGGTTTCAAGGGAGGCTGAAGGAAAGGAGAGGTTACAGCCAGGCTTGTGGCTTCCAATACCTTCCGGAGAGCCACCATTCGCTGCCGCTGACCGGCATGTGAGTCTCTCTCATATTTGTGATCCCGTTGAAAAAACGTCCTTAGATTCCCAGCCCCCCGCCACCCCAGTTCTTCCAGTACAGCGCACACCTCTATGTCCCTTTATTAAAATAATCCACACTGACCAACTTTGACTTCAAGTTCAAGAATAGCTTGTTTTCCTGACCAAACCCAAATTAAACCACTGTTGCCATTCTTCAGCCTTAGAACCACATTTACATGTATATTAGCATATAAATCTCTTGAGCACCCAATTCCAGGGGATCTTAGAGGTCAACCAAGGGAACGAAGACTCGAGTTCGTCCACCAAAATCAAGCCATTCTTGAGACCAAGGTTGCTCTGTGCTTTGTTCTTCACCCCGTTATTCCTCTTGAGCTTCCCCAACACAGCATCCTCTCACAGCCAAACCCTGACTCAGAACCTTCCACACCTTCTGATTTTAATAAAAGCCTGTTGATTTCGATTTGCTAGTATCTTGTTGAGTATTTTTGCATCTGTATTCATTAAGGATATTGGCCTGTAATTCTCTTTTTTTCGTTGGGTCTCTGCCTGGCTTAGGAATAAGAGTGATAAGTGCCTCGTAGAATGAGTCTGGTAGTCTTCCTTCCATTTCTATTTTTTTGAATAGCTTGAGAAGGATCAACGTTAACTCTCCTTTAAATGTTGGATAGAATTCCCCTGGGAATCCATCTGGCCCTGGGCTCTTATTCGTTGGGAGATTTTTGGTAACTAATTCGATTTCTTCAACAGCATATAAAAAGTATTATGCATTATGATCAAGTGGGATTTATTCCAGGGTTACAAGGCTGGTTCAACATTCACAAATCCATTAATGTGATACACCACATCAACAAAACAAAAGAAAAAAATCATATGATCCTGTTGATAGATGCTGAAAAAGCATTTGACAAAATACAACATCCCTCCTTAATAAAAACTCTCGAGATAGTTGGGATAAAAGGAACTTACTGAAACATCATAAAAGCCATTTACCAAAAGCCCACAGCCAATGTTATCCTCAATGGGGAAAAGCTGAGAGCTTTCCCCCTGAAAGCAGGGACACGACAGGGATGTCCACTCTCACCATTGTTGTTTAACATAGTGTTAAAAGTCCTAGCATCAGCAATCAGACAAAAAAGGAAATAAAAGGCATCAGAATCAGCAAAGAAGAAGTCACACTTTCCCTTTTCTCAGACGACATGATACTCTACATGGAAAACCCGATCAACTCCACCAGAAGCCTTCTAAAACTGATCAATGAATTCAGTAATGTTGCAGGATACAAAGTCAACGTACAGAAATCAGTTGCATTCTTATATACTAAAAATGAAGCAACAGAAAGAGAAAGCAAGAAACTGATCCCATTCACAATTGCACGAAAAACCATAAAATACCTAGGAATAAACCTAAACAAAGATGTAAAAGACCTGTATGCTGAAAACTATAGAAGACTTATGAAAGAAATTGAAGAAGACACAAAGAAATGGAAAAACATTCCGTGCTCATGGATCGGAAGAATAAACATTGTTAAAATGTCATGATTACCCAAAGCAATCTACACATTCCATGCAATCCCCATCAAAGTTGCACCAGCATTCTTCTCAAAGCTAGAACAAATTATTTTAAAATTCATATGGAACCACAAAAGACCCCGAATAGCCAAAGAAATATTGAAGAAGAAAACCAAAACGGGAGGCTTCACAATCCCAGACTTTAGCCTCTACTACAAAGTGGTCATCATCAAGACAGTATGGTACTGGCACAAAAACAGACACATGGACCAATGGAATAGAATAGAGAACCCAGAACTGGACCCACAAGTATATGGCCAATTAATCTTTGACAAAGCAGGAAAGAGTGTCCAGTGGAAAAAAGACAGCCTCTTCAACAGGTGGTGTTGGGAGAGCTGGACAGCA
>NC_043701.1:100175853-100240636 GCF_006229205.1 Suricata suricatta | reverse complement strand
GGAAATTCAAATCAAAACCACACTGAGATACCACCTCACACTGGTCAGAGTCACTAAAATGAACAAATCAAAAGACTATAGATGCTGGCGAGGGTGTGGAGAGATGGGCACCCTCCTACACTGTTGGTGGGAATGTAAAGTGGTGCAGCTGCTCAGAAAACAGTGTGGAGACTCCTCAAAAAACTATCGCTAGAACTCCCCTATGACCCAGCAATAGCACTGCTAGGGATTTACCCAAGGGATAAAGAAGTGCTGATGCATAGGAGCACATGTACCCCAATGTTCATAGTGGCACTTTCTACAATAGACAAATCATGGAAAAAGCCTAAATGTCCATCAACTGATGAATGGATCAAGAAGATGTGGTATATATATACAATGGAGTACTATATGGCAATGAGGAGGAATGAAATCTGGCCATTTGTAGGAAAGTGGAAGGACCTTGAGGGTGTCATGCTAAGCGAAATAAGTCAGGCAGAGAAGGATAGATACCACATGTTTGCATTCATAGGTCTAACAGGAGAGACCTGGCAGGGGACCATGGGGAGAGAAAGGGGGAAAGAGAGCAGGGAAGAGTGAGGGACACAGATCAAGGGAGACTACTGAATACCAAAGAGGAACCATGGACTGAAAGGGGAGGGGGAGGGAGGGGTGATGGTCATAGTGGGGGGCACTTGTGGGGAGAAGCACTGGGTGTTATATGGAAACCAATTTGACAATAAACTATTATAAAAAAAGAAGTTGTTAAATATCAGAATTTAATTAATAATTGATATCATTATTAAATAATTAAAATTATGGTTACAAACAAAAAAATAATAATTAAAGCCTGAACCTTTGCCAGATTCGCCAGATCTTGTCTAGTCCCTTCAGCGAAAAGTTAAAATTCAAGCACAACCCAGTCACCAAAAGTGACTGCCTCTTGTTTGCACTCCTTGTTTCCAGGTCTTTATGTTTTTGACATTATGGTCAACTTCACATCAGGCATCTTTGCCATCGACTCTTGTTCCCTTTTATTGTCATTATCCACCAACCACTCCTCATAGTTCATAGATAATATAAGCATGTCCTTACGTCCTAACAACTGCCCTCATCCATAGGTATAAGATTCATTTTGGTATACGTTCAATGCCCTATAGATTTAGATTCCTGACTTTCTCAACTCCAAGAGTTGCATGAGTCACCATCAGCAAATTGCAATCCCACCAGAAGTAGGGATTTCACTTAATCTGGGCAGATTCCAACTAGAACCCTCAGGACCCTTTTCTCTGGTTCCACAATCAGTAATATCACACCTTCCCTATTTCACACTCACTGTGCCTCTGCTTTAACTTGATGAAGATACCTGGTCTGTGGAGTACGCTCTTTTCTGTCTCTTTCAGTTTCTTCCTAACTCAGCTGATCTCCTAATCCCATTATTCTTCACGGCTGCACCCTATCTCACACTGGGCTGCAGTAAGGATGAGAACCCTCACAATCCCACTTTGAGCTGTATCCAGTGAGATAGGAAAACTGCTTGTTGGCTTCAAGCCCACACCCTGATGCAGGGCTTGAACTCATGAGCCCTGAGATCATGGCCTGAGCCAAGATCGGGAGTTAGACGCACAACTGACTGAGACACCCAGGAGTCCTGAATATCTCAAAAATAATTCTATGCAAGAGTTTACCTGGAAATAATGACACTCATCGATCCCTTCCTTTTGCCTCTTAGAGGAGCATTCAGTCACCATCTAGCCTGACTTTCGCCTAGTGCAGGACACCAACCCGGGTGCATTACCCTCACCCTCACCACAGGGCGCCCACCTGAGCACATTGCACCCATCTCTCCTTGCTTTGGGCCTCACTGTGGCCTTTCACACGAGTAAGAGAAAGGACTTTTCCACCACGTGAAACATTCTGCTCCGTCTCCTCATTTCCCACCTGCATCTCTGGTCACTGTGTCCTCAGGGTTTTCATGAGGTCTATGCACTGGCTCCTGCCACACTGGGATCTGTGGTCCGACGCTCAGCCTCTTTTGCTCTGCTCACCATGCATTTCCATTCCACAACGTGCAGATTCAGGCTCAGACGGGCTTCATGACCATGCTTCCTCATTGTTTAATAATCATTGGAAGGCTGAAAACCTCTGATAAAATCTGGACCTAGTATTGCTTTTCCATAATAATTATTTCCAACACAATTATTCCCTGTCGGTATTAACACCCTTTTCAATGAGTTTTCTCCTTTTAAAATGATTCTATGTAATAATTGATTACATTTCAGGTTAAAAACTCCATAGATTAAAATATACGTGCTTGCATTTACCATCCCTGCATGTCCTTCTCACCTCATCCAAAATATCCCCCTTACCCAATCAGAGGTAGTGATGGCTGACATTTAGTGAGTGACTTTACAGAAATTGTTCTGTTCTTCAAATCTAGACTATAACATGTGCATGTGTATATGAGCATGCTGTGTGTTTGCATGTGTTTTGTATAAGAAATCTAGACTATAACACACGTGTATGTTTCTGTCCATGTTGTGTGTGTGTGTGCCTGTGTGTCACATAAGAAATCTTCCCCTACACTCATAGCCAGGGTACATGCCTACTGGAAATCTATCTCTGTAACCTGTGATGATGAACCAATAAGAAGTTAGTGTAAATGTGTTGGGTTTTTACTGCATTTCAATAGGATTATGATTTTGTTTTTGAGTTTTGAAAGTGTTTAAAAGATATCCTAACTCTTTTTACATCTCGAATCCTTAATCCCTGTGTTTGTGAGCAAGGACATGGAGTCTAGTGCGTAACAGAAGGATGAAAGACCCTCTCAGGAAGCCCTGGGAAGCCCTGAGATCAAAGCCCCTGGAAGAGAAAGTACCCAGGGGTGCAGAGCTGGGCTGATTCCTATCAGAATCCTTGGAGGGGAATTGCTTCTGGGACTGGTTATCCTAAACAAGAGAAGCAAGGATCCTTGGGGTATTAAGACCCCTCTTTGATGAATTCCCAAGGTAGAGCAAATGTGGTCACCAGGATGCGTCTCAGAAAGAGATTTCACAGCAGGAGTGGTGTCTCTAGAGCAGATGGGGCTCTAGCATGATCTACCGGGGGCTCCCCGCCTGCATCCTGTCCGTCTCCGCCATGCAAGAAGGGACTCTTCCTCAGCCTCAGCATGAATGGTATGGCTCTTAGTCTAGTATTACTCACAGGAGGAGATATTTGCTGAGAAAGTAGTTCCTGATATAATCATTTGGATGGGTACTATAATTAACTCCTAAAGGAAAACAAAACCATGGTGATGTCTGTCCTATTGCAAAAGCAGATCACAAGGAGGCCTGACCTAACACTGCATAGTTCTTGGCTTGTCAGATGACTTGCCTAAGATCATTGAGAGAAACCAAGATGTGAGGCTGAGAGGCTGAACTTGGCATCCGGGGTCCAGGGACACCTGAGGCTGCAGACTGGTTCTGGTTGTCCAAGGAAGCCATGGTTTTGTGTCACAGCTGTACAGTGGTGGCCCAGGTGACTGCAGAGACTGGCAGGACCCATGTCCAGATATTAGACCTTTCCATCGCTAAACCTACATTTTTCTCTCTCATAAATATGGGGATTGTAAATGTTCCTGTCCCAGAATGCCCTTGGTGAGCAGGTGGGATCAGTAATGTGCAGTGGGGCAGGGGTGGCCCCATGAATGGATATGTCCAGAGACCCATGAAGGTGGAGGTATAGAGCCCTTGCTGTGATGGAGAACCTTCAAGGTAAAGGCTTTATCACCAAACACCTGACTTTGAGCACATCTCCAATCAAGTTTTATCCTCAGTGTTCTTACACATATCAAGTGCGATGATAATAGGGCCTATTTCATGGAAGAAAATGTTTGCAAACCATATATCAGATAAGGAGTTAGTATATGAAATATATAAGAACTGCTACAACACAATAGCAAAAAAAGTTATAAAAATGAGCAAGGAACTTGAGATGTTTATCCAAAGAAGATAAACGCATGAGCAATCCACATATGAAAAGATGCTCAACATCACTTATCAGCAGATATATGGGAATCAGAACCACAATAAGTTATCTCTTCACACCTGTCAGAATGGTTATTGCCAATAGGGAAGGGAAAGGAAGGGGGGCGGAGAGGAGAGGAGAGGAGAGGAGAGGAGAGGAGAGGAGAGGAGAGGAGAGGAGAGGAAAGGAAAGGAAAGGAAAGGAAAGGAAAGGAAAGGAAAGGAAAGGAAAGGAAAGGAAAGGAAAGGAAAGGAAAGGAAAGGAAAGGAAAGGAAAGGAAAGGAAAGGAAAGGAAAGAAGGAAGGAAGGAGCGAGAGAGGGAAGACAGAAAGAAACAGAGGGAGGGAGTAAGAGAGAAAGAAAGTAAGCAAGAAAGAAAGCAAGAAAGCAAGCAAGCAAGCAAGAAAGAAAGAAAGAAAGAAAGAAAGAAAGAAAGAAAGAAAGAAAAAGTAATAACTATTACTGAGAAGTTGAAATCTTCTTGCACTGTTGGTGGGAATGCAAACTGGTGCAGCCACTGTGGAAAACAGCATGGAGATTCCTCAAAAGATTAAAAATAGAACTACCTTATGATCCAGAAATCCTATTTTTATCCAAAGGAATTAAAATCAGGATCACAGAGAGGTATTTGCACCCCAGTGTAGCATTATGTACAAGAGCCAAGACATGTAAACAACCTAAGTGGCCATCAATGGTTGAATAAGGGAAATGTGGCATATATGTGTACAGTGGAATACTATCAGCCTTAAAAAAGAAGGTAATATCCTGAAATACTGGACAATAGTGACAAACTCGGAGGACATGTGAAGTGCAGTAGACCAGTCCTAGAACGACAAATACTGCATGATCTCATAGCAATACAGTGGCTGTAAAGTTTCAGAGAAGACATGTTACATACGTTCTAGAAACTTGCTCTACAACAGCACATCTACAGTGAGTGACCCTCTGAAGTTTTGTTAAGAGGGTAAGTCTCATGTTAAATGCTCTTACTACAATTAAAAAAGAAATAGTAGGGCGTACTTCACTGGGCTGGGTAAGGCTTAGAGAAGATAATGTATGAAAGGTTTTTGTTTAATAAGTTCCATTATTATTATTATTACCCAGATGAAAAAGTGAACCAAGAGTCATCAGCGAAACTTGTCATCAGGGAGTAGTCTGAGATACAGGGTTTTGTTTAGCCACAAAATTCTAGTTTTACCAAGTGAGCCAGACCCACAGATCAGCTACCTCAGGATCCTGTTACAAAGATTATGGAAGTTCAAGGGTAGAGACTGGTCTCCAGAACTTGGCCAAAGCCTGGCATGGTGGGGTCCGATCTGATCTCCTGGTATTATACATGAGCTTCTAAAGATTCTCGTGGAGCAAGGTGAGGGCTGTGACTCCACAGTGAGCGGGGACAGGCAACAAGGCAGTGGTGACCGGGAGCTGGGTGAGGTCTCTCTGAGCACAGAGCTTTCAGTGTGGTGTGAACTTGGCCACAGGTTCTAAGTCAGTGCAGAAAGGCAGGTTTTAATTCAAGGTTGAGACTAGGGGAGAAGGCCATCCGAGATCCCACTGTGACAAGTGCCTTCACAAGAACAAAACTGACATGTAAGTCCCTGGGGGTTTGTGTTCCCTTGGGGGTCTGCAGGGATGGTCCAACTCACCACTGTCTGCATCATGCCTCCCTCTCCCCGCAGCCCTCAAGGTCCTGCCACAGCTTCTATTTTCCTCTCTGCATTGTGCCCCTCTTGGTCTGGCTTTGGGGCTTCCTATTTCTGTGCCCTCGGCGGGATCCATTATGACCCAGGTGCTTTGTGCTGGCCTTGTTCTTTCATCTCAGATCAGATGGAAAGCCTCTCTCTGACCTCAGTCAAAAGCCTTCTCTCCCAGCCTTTGTTGATACTACCATGTCACATGCTGTCATATTGTCCAGGAGGTGTATGCGGCTCTCCAGAATTGTCTCTCCTGTTCATTTGCTTCCTTGTTGGTTGACTTTGCCCTTCCCCCAGGACACGAGCTCCAGGAAATCAAGGACCATATCTTGTCCTTATGACAGCAGCCAGCACTCAGTCCTCAAATGAAGGGTTATCCCTCCCGGTCCAGGGAGGGCACAGCGGGGAGAGGCGTCAACTAGCTAGTTATCTGCAGGAGTGATGCATGTCCTGAGTGCTTCGTCTGGGACCTGCAACAGCACAGTTCATCGGTGGTGCTAAGGGGAAATCACGGTAGCTAGGGGCAGGGCACACAGCACACCCCAGCACCATCATGGCAAAGACTGCAGGCATCACTCCACAGCATGGTCTCCTCAAAGCAATGAGACTTTCCAACCGGTGGGAGATGATGGTAAGCTCCACCTATAGCGTGAAATGGTTTGCAAAGAGAAATGATAGAACTTTCTTGCTAATTTACATCAAATTAGCCAATATCACAGAATGCTTTCCCATGGGCTTCCTGAGCACTTGCTAGAATAGCACAGACTTTAACATTGTTCAAACATAAGGACTCAATTCCAGCTGCTCTGCTTACCAGTTGAGTGACCTTGAAATAATTTTTTTATTTATGAAAAAAAATTTTTAATGTTTATTTATTTTTGAAACAGAGAGACAGTGTGAGCAGGGGAGGGGCAGAGAGAGAGGGAGACACAGAATCTGAAGCAGGCTCCAGGCTCTGAGCTGTCAGCACAGAGCCTGACATGGGACTTGAACTCAGGAGCTGCAAGATCATGACCTGAGCTGAAGTTGGATGCTAAACCAACTAAGCTACCCATAATTTCTTTTTTTTAATGCATATTTATTTATTTATTTATATTTTTTATTTTTGAGAGAGAGAGACAACATGAGTGGGGGAGGGGCAAATAGGGGATAGTGGATCCCAAGTAGGCTCTGTGCTGATAGCAGAGAGCCTGATGCAGGGCTCTACCTCGCAAACAATGAGATCATGACCTGAGTCAAAATTGGATGTTTAAGGGACTGAGCCACCCAGGTGCCCCTTGAAATAACTTTCTTAACTCTTTTGATCTTCAATGTCTTTCATAAAATGGAGATGGTCACATGGCTTTGATGTAGTTTGAAAAGATGATGAGATTCAATAGATTAAATGCCTGGCCTCATGTCTGGCTCGGAGGCAATAATGCAAAACAAGTCCCATTTGTAGTTACTGGATTTGCTCTCACCCCAATATTCGTAGGCAGACAGGTCAGGGTGAAAATCCACGGAGGCACAGGCAGTGGAGGAGAGCCCCGCAGCTGAAGAATGACAGCGCTATTATTAGTGCATTCCATTTCAATGCCCTGGTTCAGGGATGCTTTTCAAAAACATAATTCAACTGGACCTTTTCTTGCTTTTTTGTTAACTTTTTTTTGCACATGTGCATTAAACATTTTACGCATAAGAGGAATTACATAAGTATGTTTATAAGGCCCGGAGAAAACTAGAGCAGATAGCACACATACATGTGTCTGCTATTCAGTTTAAGAAAGAGACCCTAACCATTGCTGAGCACTTCCAGTGAGCCTCTTCCTATGCCACCTACCTACCTCCATTTCCCAAGGAGGACCAGCCTTCCGAAATCTGTGTTTATAAAGAACTGGATTTATTATGCGATTTTATTTTTATATATGCATTTAAAAAAATTTAGTGTTTATTTATTGAGATAGAGAAATAGAGCATGAATGTGGGAGGGACAGAGAGAGAGGGAGACACTGAATTTGAAGCAGGCTCCAGGCACTGAGCTGTCAGCACAGAGCCTGATGTGGGGCTTGAACACACAAACCATGAGATCGTGACCTGAGCTGAAGTCAGAAACTTACTTGACTGAGCCACCCACGTGCCCCAATTTTTACATGTGCATTTTACCTCCAAAGTTGTAGCAGTTCATCTATGTCATTTTTTAAAACTTAAATAAACGGCATTGGACTCCATGGATGTTTTGTTGACCTTCTTTTTCCCACTCCATACTAGATTGCTGGGATCCCAGCGTGCTGTTGAAAATGGTCATTCATTCTTTCTTACAAATTATTATTTTATGCTATTCCATTGTAAGAAAATAACACAATGAGTTATCTCTTCAACCGATGATAGAAAAGAAGACAGGGAAACCAAACACGAGAGAGTCTTAATGATAGAGAACAAACTGCGGTTGATGGAGGGATGTGGCTGGGGGATGGGCTAGATGGGCATTAAAGAGGATATTTGTTGTGATGGGTGCAACAGGTGTGTGTAAGAGATGAATCACTAAACTGGATTCCTAAAACCAATATTGTGCTGTGTGCTAACTAATGAGAACTTAAATAAAAGTTTGAAATAAAGGCTCATGATAGATTTTATATTTGTTTTCAGTTTTGCTTATGAGTTTTTGCTTTTCAATTATGGCAATTTGCCATAAGCTCTCCTGTGTGCATTTCTAGGTAGCTGTGCAGGATTTCTCTAGGATATCAAACTGGTAGACCAGAAGACATGTCTTTACTTTCACCCAACTACTTAGCTTTAAGAATCATCTGTATGAAGGCAGCTGTTTAGGAACTGAAGTTAACACAGTGAAGGAAACACAAAAATTTCTTTCCTATGGAATGAGGAAAGGCACATTATAAATAAGACAAAACATAAAACATTATGTTCATCAGCATGGGCCTGGTTATGCAATGTGGCAAATAATCCTCAAACCCAAATGGCTTAAAATGATTTTTTTCTACTTTTTTCCAGTTTTATTGGGATATAATCGACACACGTAACTGCATACATTTAAGGTATAGGGGCCAAGGGCAGGTGACCCCCAAATGTGCCATGTTTATGAACGCTGATCAGAGTCTCGCGAGAAGTCGGGGACCGTCCTGGGGTGGAATGTAAGAGGTGTGCTCTAAGAGGTGGGGGGCAGGGGTAGAAATAATCAGAAGTCGAGTTCCAAGAGGTGATCTGGAGGTCGACTGTGATGTCTTGTGGAATTAGGCATTTGCTCTAGCTTTGAAAGATTTCAGCTGAGGTATTTTTTTTTAATGTTTATTCATTTTTGAGAGAGAGTGAGAACAGAGCGTGAGCAGGGCGGGGCAGAGAGAGAGGGAGACTCAAAATCTAAAGCAGGCTCCAGGCTCTGAGCTGTCAGCACAGAGCTCGACACGGGGTCTAACCCATGGACTAGGAGATCATGACCTGAGCGAAGGGGGATGCTTAACCGACTAAGTCACCCAGGCGCCCCTATTTGTATTTCTAAAATCTAAAATCTAAAATCTATACACTGTGCAGACTTTAAGTTTGGTGATCCTGTTTACCTGGGAATGGTTAGTAATATCACGTGTGCCATGTCTTCTGCTTCCTGGAATTCCCCAGAATATGTCCTAGGATTTAAAAAGGAAGAACTTCTGTTAATCCTAATTTAGCTACCTGGGGTGAGATTATGATCTACCCCCAAGAATCATAGTAAGAATGTACAAGGTTAAATTCAGGGGTAGCAGATTATAGTCCCGCAGACATTTTATTTCACTCTGCAATAATGCCCTTCATTGTACACTCAAGAACACCTCACCCCGGAGAATAGATGAGATTAAAGAAAAGAAAACCTCAGTGAGATGGGAAGACAAAATGTGGGCTATTTGCTTCAACCTGTGGACACGTAATTCTAGGATTGACTTAGCGATTTGTCAATCCATTCTCATCATCTATTTTAATTCCCCATTCCGGTTTGTAGAAGATTATGAAACACTATGAAGTGATGGTAAGTAATGGGCAAGGTCTGTCACATTTCCTTGGCCATCTTTGCACATTTCTAGCAGTGAAGTTCATACCTGGATCGGACAAACACAATCATGTGGGTCCAATTGATGGAATACTACCTATGGTAATGACTTTGATGATTTTGTTATATTTTCTTTTTTTAAGTTTATGTATTTATTTTGAGAGGGAGAGGGAGAGGCAGAGAGAGAGAGGGAGAGAGAGAGAATCCTAAGCAGGCTCTGCACTTTCAGCATGGACCTTGACACTGGGCTGATCTCATGAACCACAAGATCATGACCTGAGCCAGAATCAAGAGTCGCACGCTTAACTGACTTAGCCACCCAGGCGCCCCTATCATATTTTCTTATTCTTATATTTTCTTTCTGTGATTACTTCTGTTTCCATTGCAAAATGTGTAACGTTTAGCATAGGACAAGTGTCAATTCCCCTTGGCACACACTTGTAGAGTCCCCACCCTACACACGCACACATACCTCTATGTTCTATTTCATTCTCTTGCCAACTTTACACAGTCTTTTGTCTTTAGGACTTCAGTTCTACGTAAAATCATCCTCAGGTTATTTTCTACTGACCAGTTTCCTACTAGGCTCACTGTTTTCATCTACACAAGAGGACTGTGCATCAGTGCTGTATCCATACCCTGTTGTGACACACAGATGCATGGTCATGTAATGAAACGAGTTGTAAGATTTGATCAAGGGGTCTGGCTTCGTATTCCAATTTCCTTTTGAACCAGTATAAGCCTCACTTACCTTAATTTTTCTCCTCACTTTACATAGAAATTTACTTTGGCTGTACCTTATCATACAATCCCCCAGGGCTGCGTTCACAATAGCAAGTCTGTAGGCTATTGGTTTAAGCTTCCCTAAATAACCACCCTCCTCTGAGGGCATAAATCTCCTTATTCTTCATCACCAAATGTGTGGCTTCTGCTCCCCTCAGCCTGCAGATTGACCACTCTATTTCTCTACCACAGCTTTAAGGCACACGATCCTGAATCCAGAAACTTCCATGTGTGAAACAAGGAACTAAACAAGTCTTAGCCGGAAAGAATTACGGTTCAGACCAACAGGGTAGCAAGGACAGGGACCCTTAGTGTCAGAAGCAAGGGAGCTCCATGCTCAGGAAAGAGGTGAACTGTCTTGGACTTCGGAATAAACAATTTTGCTTTGATCAGTGAGCTCTGCTGAGTTCTACCCTCTCTAAGCAAACGTTTCCCTGCCTGGTAGGCACTTCGGATCTCAGGGTTATCTAGGTCTCTATTATCCAGAAGCAAGCTAGCGGCTGTCTTCCCACTGGGCTCTGTACAGTCGCTGCTCTGGGGAACGGATCTGCTGAGTCACAGTACTGGACCCCTGCCAGGTGCCACAGGCCTTCTGGTTGCAGACACTTCGAAAAGCATCCAGTAGATATTTACACCCCGGCTATACTTGCTTCCTCAGCAGCCCTTTGTAAACATTGATTGTTATTTCTGCTCAGGGCTCAGTGTAAATTTAGATCAATTCCTTGTGACTTTGTAAATAGGGCCCAGCAGGATTCCTAGTGGGGGATGTGTTTCTGCCCAAACTTCAACAAGCCCTGAGCCTCTATTCCCGTCCTCTGTAAGGGCGGATCAATGAGAGAAAACAATTTATTTCTTATAGTTTGAAAGATGCTCATACTTGTTTTGTCTCCTGCAATTTCCAAAATTTCTCAGACGAGACCCGGCATCGAGTTGGAGCTGGGCATATTCTCGAAGCCTCTATTTGTCATGTGTTTGATTACAGTCCTTAAATCCTCCCTCTCTTCTTTCTCCCAAGGGCCGATTAAAATGACAGATCGGTGAGGATCACCATCTTATCCTGAAGGGTTATCAAGACCAAATCTCAGTCCGGTAGTTTCTGAGAAGATGAAGCTGGATTTAAATATCCCTACGGCAATGATGGGAAAGTGAACTGGACGTCATCGGACACGAATGCAAATTGTGCTCGTCTGGATTCCAAAGCAGGATGGAAAAGAAGGAATCAAGCCTGGTGTGAAAAAGCCAGTCCCTCTTGGCCTCGTGCTGTTCTGCCACATTCTTTACCATACGGGCACACGGCGGAAGACACAATTGCACACAGCATTTCACCGGCACAGTCAGTGGACTCCGTGAGTCCAGCCCTCTGCCTTGGTCCCAGCCAAAACAAATTTAATAACAATGGAGTTAGCAGAGAACCATTCTCCCGGTTGAACTCTTTTCTTTATCAGAGAAGTGGTTTCTTGTTTCCATTCTCTCTTGCTTGGTGTTTGTACGGAAGAATGTTCTGGCAGTTCCTAAGGTTCCATAGACAAAGGGCAGCCTTGATTATCATCATGTTGGCCGAATGGTACAGGCAGAGGTCTATGATTTTAACCCTAAATTCTGTTTCTTAGGTAACAGTGGAAGAGCCACACCTGCAGGGAGTTTCTGATTTGCACTTGAAACATGGCCTTCCCAGTACCCTCAACCACACCTCTGTACCATCCAGTTTCCACTCGGAGGTCATTTCGAGTTCCGTCTCTATCTCCCATGGGTTTCCCTGCAGCTTACCATCCAGCCTCAAAAGTTTCCCCTACCAACGTTGGTTCATCCTGGGCATATCTCTGTAACCTGCCTTGGATCCTGGCTGGATCAGAGGCAAGCAGATCCTGAATGTCCCATCAATATTTTTTTTTCAGATTCCACAGATTAAATTGAAGCATGTCAGCACAGAGCCTGATGCAGCACTTGAACCCACGAAACTGTGAGATCAGGACCTGAGAGGAAACCAGGAGTCTGACATTTAACCAACTGAGCCACGCACAAGCTCCTAAACTTCTACTTTTAAGCATTGCAACCAGATAATTCCCATAGCATTTGGAAGGGTCTGTGTTTACTTGGAAATATGTTATAAACTCCAATTTTCCCTCCCACACACTCGTTTGTGCAACTGGCCATGTGCCCCCTGTGTTGTGTATTCTGAGAATCCATGCTGACCATGTGTGCATCAGCTCTTTCTTGATTGGCCTCATAAAATGCCGCCACTCTGTCACAGACCTACTTCTGCCATCTGTGATAACCTGACCATCATCCGGGTAGTTCTGGCCTCTTCTGTGTGATTCTAGGTTGTGAGCTATTTTTGCAAGTGGATATTATGTCTGCCCGGATGGCCATGGAGGCAAGACCATGCCTTCTAGAACTTAGAGAGCTGATCTAGAATCTCTCTTCCATCTGATTTCTTCCTTTAGTTCACGTGTTGACAATGCTGATAGCATTTAGAAAATGGCATTTACTAATGTCTTCTCTTCCTAAAATCCTTTCTCCTCTCACTTCGCCAGACCTCTTGGCCTCTATTTCTTCCAAATTCCATGGATGAGGGATGTGTCCAGGGTCCTCAGTCTCTCACCACTTTATACCAAAGATGCGTAAAAAATCAGAATCGCATCACATTTCCCTCTCCTCACTGTATGTTTAATCAAAAGGTGCCTTTCCCAATATAATTTGTGGATCTGAAAGACAGCCCTGCCATAGACCCAGACTGTGTCCCTACAAATGACAGACTTGTCAAAGCAAACTCATAAGCATTATAGACCAACATCAAGCTTACTGAATGATTCCAAGACAAGCAATTCAGCTCTAAGATGCTATATCTCCTTGGGCAAACCCCAGAGACAGAAATAGCCTTCAAGCTGTCCCCTTCCCTCAACTGGGAACCACTCTGGTTTTCGAACGGCATACAAGAGCTCACAGTGTCTGTCATATGTGTCAGTATAGTTGAAGTAATTTAGATTTGTCACACAGAGGTAAAGTCACATTAGGTGACCAACTTTCATTCATAAATGTGTCATTCAAATTTACATATATGACAGATTGAGAAACTCTACATTGCCCTGAAACCCACAATCTGGACCTACCAGGTATATGTCGATCAAAGTAATTTTTAGATTGAAAAGACCCCAGTCAGTAACTTTTCTGCTGGCAAAACATCATATTCACTAGGAGATCGGTTCTAGGTCAGCATTTCCTTGGTTGACCCAAGAAGAAAAAGGTGGGTGAATTACAGATCTACTGTTAACACTTCTGTTTTAAGATCTAGTCATGCCTTAGCTACGTGGTCTGGTATGTGTACGTCCCTTTTTGTAGATCGTTCCCCACTGTGTTCCCACTTGGTTGTACCAAATAGCACCAACACCAGCAATAGTGTATCAGATTTCTTTTTTTAATGTTTATTTATTTTTTTGAGAGAGAAAAAGTGTGAGTCAGAAGAGGGGCAGAGAGAGAAGAAGGCAAAGAATCCAAAGCAGGCTCCAGGCTCTGAGCTGTCAGCACAGAGCCTGACTCAGGGCTAGAGCTCACAAACCTTGAGATCATAACCTGAGCTGAAGTCGGATGCTTAACTGACTAAGCCACCCAGGCGTCCCCCAATAGTGTATAAGATTTCCTTTTTTCCCATATCTCCAGCAACAAATGGGTATTGTCATTCATCCTCATGTTCATGATTCTGATGGTGCGTTATGGTATCTCATTTTGGGTTTAATTTGATCTTCCCTTTTCTGTGCTATTTTGAATGGCCTGTTGAAATCTGTTACCTATTTTTTCTGTTTTGGTAGATACCATTTAATTATTGGCAAGAAGTATTTTATTTATATTACTTATAAGAGTTCCTTTCCATTATATGTAAGACAAATACTTCCTGAAATCCATAACTTTTCAGTCACGTTCGATAGTGTCCCCTGATGAACAGAAATCCCCAGTGTTAATGTCCCAGAATCAGGATGATATTCTGCTGAGTTACCTTCTAGAAATTTTATCTTCTAGAAAAAAAGCATTTACCTTTATCCTCTTGGCATAGTTGCATTGTGGATATGATGTAATATTGGTGTCAAAGTTCAATTACCACTTTTCATGTTGTTCTGCACCTGATTTACCACTATTTATTAGATAGGCTGTCCCTCCCTCCTCTGCTCTGAAGTGGCACAAAGTAATTAATAAAACCACAATTGGGTGATCTGTTTTTGGAGTCTTACGGACCCATCAGTCTATTTGCTATCTATACTCAAATATAGCATTGCTTTGCTTAATGCCACTTTGAGAAACACCTGGAAATCAAGGAGCATAAGTATACTATGGGTTTGCCTTTCCGTATAATTTTTTAGAAGCAGCTTCTCAGTTTCCATATTTACAATCTGCTTTATTTTCCATTGGAATTCAATGGAATTTCTAGACTGTTAGAAGAATATTAATATCTTCATAATATTTGTCTTTGGATTTAAGGAGGTGATGTATTTTTCACTCTATTTAGGCCCTTGAAAGTTTCATCGACAATCTTAACATTTTTTCTGCGTCAATATATTGAATCGTTTCTGCAGCTTTATTTCTGGGGAGGTGATGTTTCTCGATGCAGTTGCAAACTATAGTATGTCAAAAGTTAATTTATAATTGTGGACCTCTAATAACATGCTTGAATCTGGTAACGGTTCATTTCATATACTGACCTTCACCATTTATACAAAAATCTTTGAATGTTGTTTTATGCTATTTGACCATAAATACAGCAACATTTTAATTTCATCATTTAAAATCCTTATTTCTGTTTCTGGTCTTGAAGCATTGACTAGGAACTCAATAAAATATTTACATTAGGTGCTGTTCGTATTCTATGGGAAGTGTCTGATTTCTGATTTCAAGGGGCATGCTGTCCATCCAACTCCATTAAGTCTAGGCAGTAAGTTTTTTTGGTGATTATCCTTGTGGTGGGCGGATTGCTAAAATGACCCGTTAGATCCCCATCCCCAGGGTTGGGGTTACACCGTATAATCTCTTCCTTTCAAAAATGGGTGGGGACTGTGAACACGACGACTTTTCTCTTGCTTGTCAGTACTAGCCACATATGTGCAGTTCTCTGTAGTCATTTCTCTCTCTCTTTCTCTGGCCTTCCCCCAACACTCTCTCTCTCTCTCTCTCTCTCTCTCTCAAAATAAATGGACAAACTTAAAAGAAAGAAACCTGACTCTCCTCATCCCCAATATATTTAGCTATTTGTTCAATACTAGCCTGCAGTATCACTATTACTAACCTACACTCTCCTAAGAAGCAAATTTACTAACCATAGTACCATGTTTCTATATAGTTCTTTTGTCTTTAGATCCAGAATATAAGTCAACGTTCAGTCCTTTTTCCCCACCCTCTACCATCTAGTTATATATTCATCTATAATGCAGTTAGGTTAATGTTTCTTTTTACTGCCCTTTTTTTTTTAGTTTTATTTGGCGGTATGATTCATCATGATTTGAGTTTTGTTTTGAAACCGTAATTGAGGGTCAAGTGTTAAAGCCAGAGTGTGTTATTTTGGGAGACACGCTGTCTAATGAAGCAGTGAACCATCAAAATGCAAGCAACATTTACAAGTATAGAATGCAGAAAGAAGTTCAAAACCAAAGATTTATTTGATAGAAAGAACATTATGTTGAAGAGTTAACAGAGCAGTTGTTCAATATTACACGCCTAAAGATTGATGCCTTAGAGGGTCTTACACGCTGTATTTCTTTTTTCTAACATGGTTGCTAAGCCCATGTGTCAGTGAAGACTGCATCAGGGATGCTTGCTTTGAAAAGCTGGGTGGGCTGTGCATCCATTCAGCCCTGTCCCTACTAAGGCAGCCTCTGAATTGCCCAGATGCTGCTAACTTGGCACTTCTTTGGGCTTTTGGCATATGTGTTATTTGAACTTGACAGCAAAATAAAGGAAAATCATTGTTGTGTTTTTCAGCCTTGATTCTGACAAACACAACTAGCTCTAAACTACAGAAACTACAAAATATTACACTATCATCAAATGCGGTTTGGAGTTAAGTGCTGTGCAGACAATTGTGGAGATGACATAGATACGTTGACGAGAACTTTCTGGGTGTTCACCCAGATTATGGAGCTGCCTTCTAAATGTCAACCTAGTAATCCTGTCACGGAGAGCTTTGCCTCCCCACCCCAAGTGGGCTGAGCTGAATTCTGCGTGGTGCTCTAGTGACATCTGTGAATCATGTACAGTCGAATGCTTTACAGTTTAGATTATAGTGATCATCGTTTGATAAAGTAGACATTGATTATGAATAACTAGTACAAAGGCTAAAGCCTGAGAGTGATCATTGGGAAGAATTCAGGTGAGGACGTTTGCACTGCAGGATGGCCAATCCATGTTCTGAAATAAGAAACAAGTGTAGGAGTGCCTGGGTGGTCAGTGGGTTAGGCGTCTGACTCTTGATTTCAGCCAGGATTTTGCAGTTTTCAAACCCTGCATCGGGCTCTGCTCTGATGGTGTAGAACCTACTTGGGATTCTCTCTCTCCCTCTCTCTGCCCTGCCCCTGTGTGTGCTTTCTCTCTTTCAAAGGAATAAACATATATAAAAAAGAAGCAAGGGTAAACAAGTCGATTAAGCAGCAGTGTTTGCATGTTGCTTCATATCTTTGGCATTTTTCCTAATCTGAATTGTCCATGCTGGGAAGGAATGAGATGTCATTCAAGAACAGACATAATTAGAAAGCAAAATTAACAACTTCTGAAGAATAGAATTTCTACAAATGATTATGACAAGTTCTGTGATTTAATGCTTTTGGATCAAGTTAATGATGGTCTTCATGTTGCCTACTTATGGGAAATTATCGACAAACACTTTACAAATCTGATAAAACGTTTTGCATATTTGTTGTGACCAAAGAAGATATGTATAGGCAGGAAATTATGGGTTTATAGGTCAATTTATAAATGAAAAATTATAGTTATATTTAAATGATCTTTCAGTGATACAGAATCCGTTACTGTCATCCAAAGAGTATTTAAATCTAGCCATAATTATACACGACAATTTGCTTGAATTAGCTACTAATGCATTAAAGATAAATTTTGAAAATTTCTTTGTTTCTTTTTGAAGCATCTTTTGATTCCCTTTGGATTAAAGTTAAAATAAAAGTCCTGAGCTTCCAGAAATTGTTTTAAGTTTTGTTTCTTTTTCCATTCCTATGACCATACTTCGGAAAAACCAGTTTCTGTACCAAAGGTATGATTATTATGAAATGGAAACAATTTGGGTGCATATTACAGGTGTTAAAACATGTTATCAATTCATCTGGACAAGACAGGAACAAACAAAAATAAGTCCATTGGTCACATTAAAAACCTTAAATATTGATATATCAGTGTTTATGAAAAGCTCATATATATGTGTTGGTACTGGAAATGAAACTTTCAATTCTAATTTCTGTTTAGTTACTATTGAACAATCGTAGGTATGAGGGTAATAATACTTGTCTGTATTGATCACTCATAAGCATATTTTCAAGGAACAAAATGGATAGATTTTACACTTTATTTATTTTTTTAATGTTTTTATTTATTATTGAGACAGAGAGAAGCAGAGTACAAGTCAGGGAGGGGCAGAGAGAGGGAGACACAGAATCTGAGGCAGGCTCCAGGCTCTGACCTAGCTGTCGGTACAGAGCCTGATGCGGGGCTCGAACCCAAGAACTGTGAGATCATGACCTGAGCCCAAGTAAGACGCCAAACCGACTGGGCCACCCAGGCGCCCCATTTTACACTTACTTTTAATTCATATAATTCTTTTTATTTGATATTATCCTTGGATTATATTTAATAGAAAGTAAACATATTTTTGTTGAACTGAGTCCGAAAACTACCAGGGCATTATTTGTGTGTATGCCTTTTTTTTAAGTGCTTCAGATCATTCTAGTAACTCATTCTATTATATTTCACAAATGATATGTGTCGTGGAGACTTAATACAAAAGGGCAAAAGAAAGTAAAGCAAAGAAAACGTGTCCTTGGACTTAGACGGCTTGAGAAGATGAGGAAGGCCTTCCGGTGACGGCCGGTGTTTACTGCTAGAGCTGAGGTCCGATTCTTTCATCACGCCACCGGCACAGAGCATGCGCGGGGAAGGGTCTAAACAGACCCTGCTGCTCACAGGCTGGTGTAACTGGTTCACGGCAGCCGTGATGGGCTCGTGCCTGTGCACAAGTTCTGCCTTTGATCCCCGCTCTGGACAGTCATCACTGAGATGTCCAGGCACGAGGAAGGGAGCTTGATGAAAGGTCCAGCCCCTTCCTGCGGGATGTCTGGGCCCCAGTGAAGGACTTAGCATCGGGACAGCCCATGATTCCTTGTGTGTCTCTGGGCTCTGTGTCTGCCTTTGCAGAGGGTTCTGGTTTCTGTCTGCTGAATTGCCGCTCTGAGTTCATCAAGGCTGGAATTCGTTCTGGAAGAGGAGAGACATGAAACCGGGGACAAAAATAAATGACTGTGTCCAACCAAGTAGGACAACATAATTTATTATCAGGAATTGGGAAAGTCAGGTTAAATCTCTCACCGCCCCCCTTTTGTTCCTCCTAAATCTTGGCTTCTCTGGAAATGAACTGATTAAAACAGGTCTGTCTTGAGTCCATAATTCTGTAATATGGATTTAGTCCTCCAAATAGCAATCCCGGAGTCAGTGATGTAGGAAGAGTGCGTATCAAATATCTCTTGAGGAAGACACTAGACTTAACGCTCGTTATGCTGCCTTCGTTCCTGTCACCACTTTAGTCCTCCAGTTGATAATGTTGTGTCATTGTTTTAGCATTAACCGCAGTGATAAGCAGACTGTGTCACACCTAATACGTGAAGTTAATTTAGTTACAAACCCAGCAGCACAAATGAACCTAAATTATTCCTGGCTTCTGGTGAAGAATTTACACTTTATTTTAATTTCTGCCTTCAAACATGCTTTTAAGCTTGGTTGTAATTCATTTTATTGCGCCTTTTATAGACTTTCAGGAATGGCATTTCCATCTACTGTTTGAAGTGGTAACTGATGGGGAAAATCATCCACGGTAATGTGCTCCAGAAGGAAAAATACAGCCAACTATTGGTCCAGCTCCTTAAATCATGTTTTATCTAGCCTGATCATAGGTTAATTTACCTTGGAAAGAGCAAATGTGTTTGCTACAAAGTGGGTTTCCTTTAGCCAGGTAAGATAAATGGCAGGCCAGGGAAGAAACAATAAGCTTTCTTATATTTGAAGATCTGATGCAGAAGATGGGAAGCGTTATAAAACAAGATTCCTCTAGGAAAAGGGGGTTGTTAGTTACTCACCGAAATATTTATTGAAAACCAAGTGTCTTTCAGAAACTGATTTTTCAGTTGAGTCTTACAACTATGAGCTAAACAAAAATCCCTACCCCCACAGTTCACATGAAACCAAAACACTGATGTCTGTGACATGAAGAGCTGAGGGGCCATTTCTGTCTTTGACCTTGGTCATTGTACATTTACCACAAAGTAGAGTAAGTGGAATATTCCTCACTGAATTCCCAAGCCCACCTGGAAATGCAACAGTGAAATGTGAAACAGCCAATGTGAGTCGGCTGCTCTGCTCACACTCTTTCTTATCTTTCTAGAAACCCCTCTAGGTAGAAGCTGCCATTGCGCTATTGAAGGCACTAATGGATAAAGTGATTTCACGAAATCTCACAGCTTGTGGTAGAGCTGGGATCTTCATCTGGGTGCTGGGGTGGTTCTGGAAAAGTTTATCATCCAAGGAAACAGTGTGGTTAAAAGTTGTGGCTAGGATACCTGCTGTTCATGTGTTACCCATAGTTCTAGAACATTCAAGGGCTTCTGGACACATGTATAAATGGCAGCTCCATATCTCGGGTAAATCGTCAGATTGGTCACTCTCCAGAACTGATACGCCTCTATGCTGGCTTGAGAACATGTCTGACCCTGAGAGCATGCTGATGGAAATGTCATTCCTGTTTGATATTTGCTACATTTCCTTCGGTCTTTTATTGAAGGATACAGATGTTTGTTGTTTTCCATGACTTAGTGAATAAATAGAACACACGAGGAGGTTCACTTCCTTAATTAAGGCAAGCCTCATTAAAGTTTGTGCATTTAGGCATTTTCCTACATTAAAAAGTCTCTTGATTCCTCTTTTGGGGGTGTATTTTAATCATTTGAAATTAGTTTAAATTTTGGAATTAATGAAATCGATAAAGGTTCATGCATTTTAATACTGAAAAATAAATTCCAAACAGATTCTTCCAGAATTCCATGTTTCTTCTACAGATAAGATTAAGAGAGTAAAGGCCAAATTTTTTGCCTTAATTCTCTTATCTTCTACTTATGAGATCTTACCCAACACACTTATCATCCTGACAAAATTAACTTTCTAAATCAGCATCCTATTGAAGGACTATATCATAACTAATGGTAGCTATCCAATATGGTAATAGAAATTTTAATAAAAATCATCACAGTGAAATCAACATTTTCATATTATAATAATTTAATAATTAACCATCAAAACAAAAATTTTTATATTTACACAAAGTAGTTAATCACTAGTGTTAGTGATGCTTATTATAGTCACAATACCAGAGAAAAAGTAGATAAAAGAGAATAGGAAAAAAGCATTAAAATGTCATTTTTGGGGGTGTAGGTATTGTAGGAAGGATATGGAAAGTAGTTATAAAATCATGTTAAGTGAAGAATCGTTTAATGAAGTGCTTATGTGAGGATGGATAAAGAGTTTTGTGTTGAACTTCTTTGAAACAAACCACCTGAGGGTTGGTAACAAAGTCCAGAATTGAATGGTACTGACACCTGTGGATGTGCTTATTTTCTGTTGATATTAACACACCGATGCTTTGGAAAACCAGTATGAGAAGCAAACAGATCAGAGACTTAGAAGGTGTGAACTCCGTAATGTGTAGCCTTCCTATTTTCAAAATATGGCCATTAGTATGACCAGCATGGCTGAAGCTCCCTCTCTTCTACCCTGTGTTTTTGCCTATCTTGTGAGTAGAAACTATATCCACACAACAGATGTGTGTGTTTGTGTGTGTGTGTGTGTGTGTGTACAAACATCACACATGAATGCACTTTATGAGTACAGCATGTGTTATCAATTAGAAATTGATGATTAATGGAGTGCCTGGGGGGCTTAGTCATTTAAGCATCAACTCTTCATTTTGGCTCAGGTCATATCTCACAATTCATGAGATTGAGCCCCATGTTGGGCTCTGTGTTACAGAGGGGAACCTCCTTGGGATTCTCTCCCTACCTGTCTCTCTGCCCCTCCCCCACTTGTTTTGTCTCTATCTCTCTGTCTCTGTTTCTCTCTCTCTCCAAATAAATAAATAAACATTAAAGAAAGAAATTGATGACTGGTGACTTTAACATTTTGTTTCGAGTTCTCAAGGTACAAAAGATTCTCTGTGGTTTCTCTTTGTGTGATACACTATCATAAGTAAAGAGTGATGAGAAAGATAGAGGAAAAGGAACCCACAAAACCCGGACACCTCATTATGGTTCACGTGCTTGGTGAAGTCCTATATGATCAATTATGAGAATTATACATGGTAATATTAATAATCAAGCATCGTGAATGAGAAGACTGAGCATAGAGAAGTTAAATAATCTATGTGGGAAAATCCATGAGTATGACTCCTGTTCTGATGTTTAAAAATATTTCTGATAAAAATCTCAAGTTTTTATTCCATATCTTCAAGAGCATCAACATATCCCAAAGCATCAGAAAAACAGTTGTCTTTTTGTGGCTATCTTCCATTAGGAATTATTATATAAGGGTTAATATTTGGCTAAGGGATAAATATATAATTATGTGTGTCATTTAGAAAAGAGTTCACTTGAAAAACAAAACAAACGCTAAAGCAAGAGAAAAGAAACTATCTGATGAGCAAAGGCTAACCACAAAGATTCATGGCCTCGGGCTCCCAGAGGTTAGGGAACTGGGAGCGCAGGTCTTAGGGGTGGAATCTAAAACAATTACACGGGTTACCAGGACATGAAAATACAAACTTGTAACAAGTAACAAAAAAGTTATGGAGAGCTAATACACAGTGTAACAAATATAGACAATAATATTGGTCTGTAGTCGACAACCGTATTATAATATATAAATGTATGGAGGTAATACATTGTATATGTTAAACTTATACAAGGTTACATGTCAAATGTATTTAATAAAAAAAAAAAAAAGACCAATGATGACATGAGGTTGTTTCTTATCTCCTTCCTCTGTGTGTGGTTTTCTTTCTTCTGGACACCAAATAACCTTTTGATGCCTCAAGGCCGTTGGCTCAGTTCTAGAGATTTAAAGAAAAAGAAGGGAGGGTGAGAAGAATTAGTGACCCCAGAATGTACCACGTTAGCATGTGGATTATTTTGAGCTGGAGACAATCAAGTCTCAATAGACTCCAGAAAGCTTTTTTTTTTTTTTTAAATATTTATTTTTGAGAGAGAAAAAGAGAAACGAAGACAGAGCATGAACAGGGGAGGGGTAGAGAGAGAGAGAGGGAGACACAGAATCTGAAGCAGGCTCCAGGCCCTAAGCTGTCCGCACAGAGCCCGACGTGGGGCTCAAACCCACAAGCAGAAGTCATGACCTGAGCTCAAGTCAGACTCCCAGCCCACTGAGCCATCCAGGCGCTCCCAGAAAGGCTTTTGTGTTCTCAACTGCATAAAAGCATTTAAATATGCAACCTGTATGTCTATTTTCCCCTTAGAAAGTCTTATCCTCATGGCCTGGTAAACATTTGTTTACCAAACATTTGCTCTTCTCATCTTCGTATGAAATGTCTTCCTCCCCTGTGGAGCTCCAGCTCTCACCCCCTTCCCCTTGGCTCAGGATAGCACATTAGCCTCAATTTTCTGATTAGCAGAGAGGACTTCTCATGACTTTGTGTGGCGCCCTCAGGTACAGAATTCAATTTCTTTTTCTCCTGGTAATCTGTCTTGCATCAATTTAGTTATTAGGCCCACCAAAGAACCTAGAAGAGAAGGGAAAAGTTTTCCTCCCCTACAGAGGGAAAGAAAGGTGCTAACCGTGCATGCTGCCTGAGTCTGTCTGTATCACTGACAGTATCACAGGTCATGTGACCTCCTCTAGCAGCATGTGAACATACTTAATTAGGTATATTGATATTTTCTTCTTAATGTTTATTTATTTTGAGGGAGACAGAGAGAGAGCAGAGGATAGGAAGAGAGAGAGAACCCAAGCAGTCTCCACGTTCAGCACAGAGCCTGCAAGGGGGCTCAATCCCACTACTGCAAGATCACAACCTGAGCTGATATCAAGAGTTGGACGCATAATGGACTGAGTCACCCAGGTATCCCTGGATATCCTGATATTCTTTTTTTTTTTTTTTAATCTTTGAGAGAGAGAGAGAGACAGAGAGACATAGTGAGCGGGGAAGGGTCAGAGAGAGAGGGAGACACAGGCTCCAGGCTCTGAGCTGTCAGCACAGAGCCTGACACGGAACTCAAACCCATGAACCTCGAGATCATGACCTGAGCCGAAGTGGGATGCTCAACCGACTGAGCCACCCAGGTGACCCTGGATATCCTGATATTCTAAACCAAAATGGGATTCAGACTTTAGGGAAGAGAAAAGAAGAAAGAATTTTGATAGGAAATGAATAATGCCTGTCACTGAAAATTTGACTCTGATTGATGACCTAAAACATTCCCAGCCACAGAAAACTATTACTTTCATGTCCCCCAAAGTATCACAGGGGTTTAAATGTTGATTTGAGAGAACTTAGGCTCTTAATTACAAGGGAAGCTAATCACGTGCCCTACATCACATGCAGGTGTGAATTCTAGCACACAAAAAGGACTGCTGATGTGAAAATTCTGGGTGCTACATATTCGTTCCCCAAGTCACTTATTTTAAGTGCTCCTGATCTGATTCATTTTTGAACACTTGTCGTTGAAGTTGCTTCAAATGGCCACTCTATTTCCAACCATTCCATCTGTGGACATATTCTGGGGAGTTCCTAAATATAGACCCAGTGTGACATCGTCAATAACAAGACCTCAGGATTCTCACCCAGCAGCCATCAGCGTGGCTTTCCTGTTTGAAAGTCCTCTTCTGATGCGATAGGGAGCTTCCAATCCGCAGTCACTTGATAAACTATCTGAAACCACATTTCCACAGACCAACAAGATTATTGGAAAGATCATCTAGAAATTCAGTCTAAAAAGACTTGGGTAAGAGATCTGTTCTCTCCGTTGCTGGTTGAAACCTTCGTTTTTACCCACGTTGACAGCAATCAGAGCTAACGGGCTAACATATTCAGTCATGAGATCTTTCCAATAAGATCAGGCAAGTGGTCAGTATCTGGCCAACTGGCAGCTCCTAGAACCATCAGCTGGACTGGATGCTTACTAAGGAAATCTATTATCTTCACCTTAAG
Organism: Suricata suricatta; assembly: GCF_006229205.1. Classification (NCBI taxonomy): domain Eukaryota; kingdom Metazoa; phylum Chordata; class Mammalia; order Carnivora; family Herpestidae; genus Suricata; species Suricata suricatta. The sequence goes on along the minus strand of NC_043701.1, from coordinate 100,215,693 downwards.
TCCCAAGTCCATTACGCTTCCTGTTTCACTGAAAACTGAGTGAGTTAAACTTTAATGTTACCACATCCATTTTCAGAGGACTCTCTTCTAGGTTTTGAGATAACACTTTTTTTTATTCACCATTATGTATGCAAATACTTTTAAGACCTTTATAGGGGCGCCTGGGTGGCTCAGTCGGTTAAGCATCTGACTTCGGCTCAGGTCATGATCTCCTGGTTCATGGGTTTGAGCCCCACATCAGGCTCTGTGCTGACAGCTAGCTCAGAGCCTGGAGCCTGCTTCAGATTCTGTGTCTCCCTCTCTCTCTGACCCTCCAGTGCTCATGCTATCACTTTCTCTCTCAAAATTAATAATAAAAAAATTTTAAATAAACAAAAAAGACCTCTCGAACACGGAGATTCTATTAGAATAGCTACCTATCCAGGAGTTGGAGGAATGAGCGCACAACATCCACCCCTTGCTTTTTTATTACCTGGTAGCTTTTGAAGGTCAAGTGAATGGAACCAGCCATTGGGTAGGATGATGTCTCTCCTCTCCATGTTTGCATATGCCTTGAATTTCTGTGCTTTGAAGGACTCTCTGACATGCATACATTGAATTGTTATTGGTTTTGCAAGCCAGATTTCTTTGTGTTGTCATGCTCAGGGTATCACTGAATGATGCCCTTAAACTCACAACTGGGACTGGGGATGGGACATTTCACAACCTTCTGGGTCATCACGAATTTTATAATTTCCCTGTCTTTGTCTGATCTGACACGAAGCTTGATCCTACAGATGTTTTGCAATTATTTTCTTAATTGGAAGTAAATATGTCCATTTTTGTGTTGAGTGTCCTAGTCTTTCCATGAATTTGGGCCCAGTCTATTAATAGTGGATCCAAAGGTGACGGCCTCCTGTCAGTCTGGTCCCAGTGTCTCCATCCCTCCTCAGAGAAGGACAGAACGCACAGCCTGAATTCAGAACCGCATCTACCTTCTTGTTTGTCACCAAGCAAAGCTCTCGCTTCCCCCCTGCATCGTTCCGTCGCTAAACAGTGCACCCTCCTTCAGGATCTGCTGCTCCTGTTTGAGTGTTTCTTATATCTTAACCGCCTCTTTTTTTTTTTTCTGACACCATGACTGATCCCAGCAATGACCATGTCATTCTTCAACTCAAAGCAGAGGGGAGGGCCACAGAGCCGCCCCCACCACACTCCTACATGACTGAACGTCTCTACCAGTCTGCTCCTTGTACGTGGCACTCAAGCCTTGATACCACCCAGTCACGGTTCTGAGAACATCCTGCCCTTCTGCCTTTTTCCTGCCCCAGCTCTGCACCCACCAGAATACCACCTCAGGCTTGTGTACAAAGAGCGTGTGTATATATATTTGTTTGCTTTATTCTTCTTTTGAAGCTGATGCGGAAACGCATTTTGCAAGTTTGATGCTAATACTTTGAACCTCCCTTACATGCCAGGAGAGCTATCTTCATTACCTTTTTTCTAATATTTACTTATTTTTGAGAGAGGGAGGGGCGAGAGAGAGAGAGAGGGAGAGAGAGCATGAGCAAGGGAGGGGCAGAGAGAACAGGAGACACAGAATCTGAAGCAGGCTCCAGGCTCCAAGCTGTCGGCACAGAGCCTGATGCGGGGCTTGAACCCACAAACCGTGAGATCATGACCTGAGCCAAAATCGGCCGCTCAACCAACTGAGCCACCCAGGCGCCCCTCTTCATCTTCACTAAGGACAGAGAGTGGTTCCAAATCAGGCTAGGCTTGGGAGGGACCAGGGTTTGTAGAGAATTTCTGATTGCAGGGAGCAAACGATCGAATCCAGACAGAAAAAGATCGGTTATCTCCACATGCAAACCCTCCTGGGCTTGCAGTGAAGTGTGCCTGGAGCAGGATGGATTTCCAGATTTTATCATGTTTTCACAATTAAGGACAGTTACAGCTGAGTGCACAGCATGTGGCCATGAGCCAGATAAAAGTACATCATTAAGCGTTCTGGGTAGACTGGGTACTTGCGTGTTTGAATAATTTATGCACTTCTTCAGGGAGCTTCTTAAAGACAGATACTTTACTTCATGCTGTATCTCTAATGCCTTGCTCTCTATTGAGACTGGGTGCATTCTGAATATGAGTTTTTGCAGGGCATTTAGAAGTAAGCACCACATTGGCTCCCACAGAGGATGGTGAAGACGAGCAATAAGGAGGGCATTTCACTACTGCATACCTGTAGGAGGAGAGCCTATTTCCCCTGGTGCTCTGAGGGCTTGAGGACAATGGCAGGAATCTGCATTTCCCCACAATAAGCTTGACGATCAGTGTACTTTCCTACAGAGTCAATGAGAAAACAGTTCGTGTGTTTCTCCTGCAATGGCGTTTTCTCAGATCAGCTTGGAAGTAGCATCTTGAAACTTTCTTTATTATGCTCAAAGTTTCTTTGAAATATTTCGGCTGTGTTAAAAAAAACCTAGAGGCAACATGAACAGTCTTTTCTTCTCTTTTTGGAGGTGGGGGGTGGGGGGACATTGCAGTTCATATAATCATATTAGAAATTTCGACTACTAGAGTTAAACTGAGGGGTCTTCTATAGCTGGGGTCTCTGGGCCATGAGACTGTGAGTCTCCCTGAGTGAGGAAGCACGGTCCTGACCACCTGACTGTTGCCGCCTCAGCTGTGGAAGCTGGGAGCCCCTCCTCACCCTAACATTCTGCCCCCAGCCACCTGGTTGGGTCAGTGTGGTGTCCTTGCCATAAGGAGACCAGACACCTTTCCCTCCATTTGGATTTGTTTGTTGTAGTGCTTTATTTGGCTTTAATTAGAAACCTAGAAAGCTAGAGTCAGCTCTCCTGGTGGTAGACAAGGAAAATCTTAGAAGCTATGGCACACATGGGAGCTCCTATACACACAGGATCTCCTGCACACATGGGAACTCTGCACACATGGGCTCTCCTTTATACACGGGAGCTCCTGCACACAATGGGTCTCCTGCACGCGCCAAAGCTCCTGCCACATGGAGAAGCACTCACACGTGGCACAGAAGCAGCCAGGGGAGGCTCTGAGCACGAGCTTCAGGTGCACCTGCACCAGCCCAGGGCCCTGGGCCACGGCAGACTGCGCGCCCCTCCCCCAATCAGTTGTGAGCCCCTCTTGAGGGTAAATGCAGGAATGACATAAGATCGAAATAGAACAAACTTTAGAGTTTTCTTCTGCCTTGTACTATGCCCAACTAAAGAAAAGTAAGGTTATCTGGATGACAAGATCAGGCAGAGAGAAATCGGCAGTCATTTCCATTGGCCTCTCCAGGGCCAGCGGTCCTATCCACAGGGTGTGGGGCAGGCCAGCCAGGTGCCCGCAGAAGCCCAGGATGAAGTGGGGGGATACACTGCCATGTCTGTGCCCCCCATCTGGGCCCTGGGGGGAACAGCGAGCTGGGGAGATCACAGGACTTGCAGCTCTTGGGGTCTCTGGTCTCTGGGCCCGCCCCATGCACAGAGCATCAGGCTTTGACCAACGCAGCTGGAGACCCCAGGCTTTCCACCTCAGCTTGGGGAGCTTCACGGGGGACTGGCCAGGATTCTCCTCTGTTGTGTCCATTATAATTAGGATGCCCAGACTTGCGCCCTTACCCCCTCTGGCCAGTGAATCCTGTGGATAGTGTTGCAGCATGTCTCTGAAGATTTCTATTTTCTCAGGCTCATGTTTACTTTGTTTTTATCTCCTGGATTCTACTTAAAATGAACTCTGAAGGAAAAAAAATACTAAGCCATTATCTGAATGTGTTATAGATCCAATTGCATTTCTATTGAGGCAGATGGAGTTAAGCAAGAGGTAATTAACTCCAGCATAATCATGGTGTTGTAAGAAGAGAGAAATTTGTTGAACAGTAGAAAATTGATTTTAATGTACTACACCTACCCATGAATTCCTGATCTCTGCTTTGCTGAGGAAAGGCTGGGTAATAATTTACCATCTTTGTTGTACTCTGTTGCTTCTTGGGGATGTAGTTCATTTAACGGGCTTCACCTTTGGGCTCATGGGATGCGCAAGGTACTTGTCGGGATGGGGTGGAGTAAGGCAGAGGCTTGGCAGGAGGCGTGGGGGTTACGGCAGCAGTGAGGACCCATATGCTTGTCTTTCTGGGGTATCAATCACAGAGCCAGGAAGCTGTGGACCTATCATTTCCAATTTTCTCCACTCAGCGTCTGAGAAAGGGATGGATACGGATCCATACAAGACTGCATGAACAGCTTGGTCCCACTTGGGCCTGTAAATATCAACCTTGGAGAAGCAAATGCCTCCACGGAGACCTTGCTTCACAAGTCAGACCTGGAGTAACAGTGGATGGTCAGTTACGACACTTTTGCCACAGTGATGGCACCCGTGGGATTTGACTCGTTTTGTCCCCATAGCCTCTAACATCAGAAACTGAATATAGATCCCAGCTCAGAGTAACCTAATCATTGCCAGTGATGCATTAATTTTTAAAAGCCTATTTATTTATGTCAGGGAGGATGTGTGGAGAGGGACAGAGAGAGCACAAGAGAGAGAATGCCAAGCAGGCTGTGCACTGACAGAAGCCAACGTGGAGCTCAATTGCACAAAGTGTGAGATCATGACCTGAGCCGAAATCAAAAGTCAGAGGCTTCCCACTGAGCCGCCAGTTGCTCCTGATTCCTTACTTTAACTAAGAAGCAACTGTTAGCTCTTCAATGCCCTTGGCATTAAAAATGGTAGGGGAAAAAATTAAGAGTTTTTCCTGGAAGCTTGATTGGGAACCAAAAGCCCCAATCAAATGGATGATATCCTGAATCCAGTAAAGATATCCCCTTACATCATAACCATGTATGACAGGCACTTTACTCTTATGTCATTTGTTCCAATCTTAACAATTCAGTGCCCTTCACTTGAGCAGGTGACCTATTACCTAATTACTGACTGTTCTGTCTTATTTTGCCAGTCTGATCCACTTAGAGGAACGTTTGACGATTGACTTTTTAAAAATATATTAAAAATAATTAATGATTATTTATTTTTGAGAGAGAGACAGAGCACAAGCAGGGGAGGGGCAGAGACAGAGGGAGACACAGCATCGAAGCGGGCTCCAGGCTCTGAGCTGTCAGCACAGAGCACGATGCGGGGCTTCAACCCATGAACCACAAGATCATGACCTGAGCTGAAGTTGGACACTCAACTGACTGAGCCCCCCAGGTGCCCCTGACAACTGAGTTTAATAAAAATGCAATGGACCTAATGGGCAAAATATCTCTGGTTTCTCCAATCTCATCTACTCCCCAGTTTCCACCTTGTTCTCTGCCCTGAGAGGCTGCCCTGAAGTTTATCACTGTTGGTCTCAGCCACCTAAGTCCTTCCATTGACTCTGAGCGGCAAGAAGAGAAATCCAAAGTTATGATTCTTTCGGCTTTCTCCCTATGGGTTGGCTTTGGGTTCTGGTAACTGTTCCTTTCTTCTATCCTTTAGATGGCTGTGAGAAACTCAAATGAAATTTGACTTTTAACTTATACAAAGACAGAAAAGAATTCTAGGTGGAACCCAGAGTTGGAAAACAAAAAGTCTTTATAAAATAAAATAGAAAGATATCTTTGAACTTTGGGAAGGCAACAATTTCTTAGATAGGATACATTAAAATGAGAATGCTTCCTTAAGGGCAGACACAAATAAAAGGGAGACAAATTAAGCCACGTCTGATGAAGCATACTTGCAATACAAATAGCAGAGGACTGGAACCCAGAATCATAAATAATCAATAAACAACAACAGCAATTGCACAGTCCAGTGAAAAATAGGCAGACGGGTGTAACTGTGTAAAGCAAGACATCTACGTAGCCACGAAAAATTATTTTGAAAACTTTTTTTTAAGTAAGCTCTATGCCCAATGTAGAACTTGAACTCACAGCCCCAGATTCAAGAGTTGCGTGCTCCACTGACTGAGCCAGCCAGGTGTCCTTATTTTCAAAATGTTTGCTTCCCCTGTTGAGTTAAAAAGCAAATTCAAATTAAATTCACAACAGGTTTACACTATACATGCACCATGACAGCCAAGGGAAAAAACAACCCAACAGTACTCAATGTTTGGTAAGTAGGTAGATCAACGAGAATCCAGAATACTGTTGATAGAATCATAACTCATACAGTGACTTTGGATAGCAGTCGGTCATATGTACTAACTTTTAGCATACCTTTTTACTATGACCCAGTAATTTCAATTGTGAGCTTTTTTTTAACTTTTTAAAATTTTTATATATTTAAAGGGGGAGTGGAGGGGCAGAGAGAGAGAGAGAGAGAGAGAGAGAGAGAATCCCAAGCAGACTTTGCACTGTCAGCACAGAGCCAGATGCAGGGCTCTAACTGATGAACCATGAGATCATGATCTGAGCTGAAACCAAGAGCCAGACACTTCATCCATTGAGCTGCCCAGGCGCCCCTCAATTCTGAGGATTTTCAAAACAGAAATACATGCACATGTGCACCAAGACAAATAAATAAGAATATTCACAGGGGCATTATTCATATTAAGTCCCCAAACTTGGAAACAACCCAAATGTATATCAGCAGTAGGTTGGATATACAGGTTGTAGTGCCTTCAGGAACAGAATGTCACATAGCAAGAAAAATCAATAAACTAGAGAACCACACCACAGAAGAATCTCACAAACAATTCTGAGTTGAAGAAGCTAGATACAAATCAATGCATGCAGAGCTATTCCAATTATGTGAATTCAAAGCAGATCACATTGATAGGAGGTAGTGGTTTTACATGAATGCTGTTCTTCAAAAGATAAAAGGTTAAAAATAAGCACAACACTTGTGTGGAGGTGCATGCACGGAGGTGATTTGGAGAGTTCATATGGATTCCACTTGGTCTTCAATAATAGCCCTGGGCAAAGTGAAGGAGACTAGAATGCCCCAGGATTTCAAAAAGTAAAACACACCAACAGAATTTCTACACTAGCATCAACAGCCCCTTTTGTTCATCAGGGCCTCACTATTCTTCAAACGTCTCTGAATTCAGAGCTACCATGTGGGATGGGACCCTTATTCCTGTCTTTATCAAGAGCCATCAAAATGTCCAGTTTGCCTATAAACACTGTGCCAAATTATCTAATCTTTGCTTCACTCTTTCTGGAGACTAGGAAGTCACACCCACTCAGATATTTTCTCTCTTCTGAAACATTTTCACTTTCTTTCACTTCCTCATATTTACTCCACACCCACGGCACTGAATACCATGTTCTCTCCATGAAAAATGACCTGTGTACTCATATATAGTGTTTACCTAATCTCTGTCTCTCATTTTTAAAGTTCTATAGTATGGATTTTCCATACCATCGTGGGTGAATCCATGGAGGTACTTCTTTATTATATGAAGTTTTGCATGGGGGACTTTTTTTAAAAAGTTTATTCATTTGAGAAAGAGTGCAGGGAATGGGCAGAGAGAAGAGAAAGAGAGGATCCCAAGCATGTTCCTCATTGTTAGCGCAGAGCCTGGCATGGGGCTTGTACTCACCAACCACGAGATCATGATCTGAGGCAAAACCAAGAGTCAGATGCTTAACTCACTGAGCCATTCAGGCGTCCCTGCACAGGTGACTTTTGAACATCTATGCTCATCTCCTCAAGGGACTGGAGGGGGCACCAGGAAAGACTCTTCTCTTACATTTCTCCTCTGCCACCTATTTCCTTTAACATAATACTGAACATATCATAGATGTTCAGTAACAATGTGCATAAGAATTACTGATGGAGAAGCATCCATGGGTTTCTGATAGTTAGCTACAATTCATGATGCGAACCAGTTTTCCTCACAGTGGAAACACTACGATCGTATTCACTGAGATCTTTCTCCCCCCAATAATGTATTACCAAGTTCTGATCAACCTATTTTGAAAGGAAGGTCTCCATGAGTTGAACAAATAATTTTGGAATATGGCTTCATACAGTTCATCACAGAGCACTTTTTGTAAGTGGCATTATGTGGCTTTAAACATCTTCGTAAGTACTTCCTATTTCCAGTGAGTCGTTGAAGGGAAAAAATTCAGTAAGCATATTTCAAGTAATATATTCTCTCCTTTGCTCCTGCCAAGCCTCCTATAAATAGAAAACTCAGAATATTTCTGCCAATTTCCTGTATCCATGCTTTCCACCAGCAAAATTCTCTAGCAATAGTAGATTGAACTATTTTTCTTGAGTGTTGCCATTTGAGGCTGACTCAGCAAAATTACTCTGAATTTTCCCCCCAAATAACCTTTCCTTTTTGAAAACAAACTCAAAGCATGCAATCTGCTATAGTTCACGTAGACTCTATCCGCGGACACGGCAGTCTTCCTCTGAGCCCTGTGTCAGGGAAGTCACGATGCCGACTGACATCTCCCGTATCCAGTCCATCATGGCCACCAGTGTGCAGACAGACAAGAGTCCCTTTACTGCCTGAGGAGCGATGTATCAGAGATGATGTGGCCTCATTCACAAGAAAGAGCCTGACAACAGTGGGCACTCTATTCTCTAGAGAATTCCTGGGCTGCTAAAGGAAGGTCTACTTTCTGTGCTCTGGTTCCACCAAACAAGTACTAATGCACTGACTTCCTTTGTCCGCCATACTACTCACCCCCCCAGAGCAATTCAACCCAATATGTGGATAAAAACAAAACCGTCAGTGACACTTTTCTGAAGGGCCTACCCATTTCAAAAAAGTACTAACTTATGATTTCCTATTTTTTATTAAAGTGTTTATATTCTACCTTCCAAGTCAGTTGTTTTGTAATAGCTCCTGGAGAGTAAGGAAAGAAAAAATATAAGCTGGAAATAACTTTACCATATACTGAATATAATCCTCACCAAAAAAAACCCAAGGAGGCACTGTTTGCTCATTGTAACTAATGAGCAGGAGAGAGATAAGGCTGAAGGAGACCAGCTGTCTTTAACAGAAGCTGCTTAATGATTTGCATAAGTTGGATGTAAACACTCAGACCCCTCCCCACATATTTTCATTAGAAGGGGTAGCAGGTGACTTGTTCATGGGAGGACATGGGAAGACAAAAAGGTGACATAGCAAAGAGCTGGAGAGTGGCCAAAGTTGGCTTTAGAAAAGATTTTAAGGGCAACTGGGTGGCTCAGGCAGTTGTGCGTCCAACTTTGGCTCAGGTCATGATCTAGCAGTTTGTGGGTTTGAGCCCCACGTCGGACTCTGCGCTGACAGCTCAGAGCCTGGAACCTGCTTTGGATTCTGTGTCTCCCTCTCCCTTTCTCTGTCCACCTCTCCTCTGCTCATGTTCTGACTCTCTCTCTCTCTCTCTCAAATATAAATAAAAATGTTAAAAAAAAAAGAAAAGATTTTAGTGACATTATAGCCCTTTTTTTCCCAAAATAATGGAGATTCCTAACATAGAGTTATCATCTTCTCGGTAAAGCAACATTAATACTTTCAGATTACAGGAAAGGCAAAAAAAAGTTTGGCCACAAAAATATTGAGAGGTTTATGGGTAACTGTTGTGGTATTGCATTTACTATGACAGAAAAACAAACAAATAGGAGATATAGAAAAATAAAATAAAATACCTAGGACATATGAAAACCCAAGTTCAGCAGAAGAAAATAAGAACTCCATTAGGCCATACGTAGTGCTGACAATCAAACGGTTCTGTAGTCACACATGGTTCCCCCAGGACAGTATTAAAGCCTCCTTTGCCCCCGAGGTCTATTGCTATGTTATTGTTTTGTCTGGCCTTCCAGATCCACACTCTACTCTGTGCGCTGGAGACTGACTGCTATAGGCTGCATCAACCAAACTTCTGGAACTGTGGGCTCCAACTGGCACCTGCAAGGAGACCTGAGCAGGAGGAGAGAGGTTGGGGGATTTACTCCACTCACAGGCTCCCTTGCAGGGGAGAGCTTCTGGGGGCTTCTTTCCCCCACAAAAGACCACACTGCTGTGAGATAGCTCTTGCTAATAGTTCTAGCCCTTGCCTTGTTCTGATAACTAGTCCTTCCTCTTATCCGTTCAGCCCTGAGGAATATAAAGGTGTCTTCTGTAGCTTTTCTCAGTGGCTTGGACACCCCCTGTTCATTTCCCACCACCCCTTCCTTATCCAGAAAGTATTCTTCATGAAAGCCTTTTCTGTTATGTCTGTGAATGTGCTTTTGTCTTTCTGGCATGACCCTACACGTGCAGTAATGACATTACTTCCCAATTCTGTATTAGTTCATTAATAGATTTAACATACATTTATCAACCAAGGATTGTATATGAGACTGTATACTAAAATAGTAATAATATCGAAGAGTAAACCATAACAGTAGCTACAATTCATTGAGTATCTCTCTGGTACCAGACACTTTTCTAAGCCCATTGTGTGTGTCAACTCGGTGAATCAAGACAATAACCCTGTATGGTATGTATATTCAGCAGGCGAGGCGAGGCTATGTCCCATCAGAAATATACATCCAGGGGCTCCTTGGTGGCTTACTCAGTTAATTGTCTGACTCTTGATGTCAGCTCAGGTCATGATCCCCGGTTGTGAGTTAGAGCCCCGCATTGGGCTCCACACTGACAGCACAGAGCCTGCTTAAGATTCTCTCTTTCTCTCTCTCTCTCTTTCTGCCCCTCCCCTCATGTTCTTGCACTCTCTCTCAAAACAAATAAACTTAAAAAAATTATGTCCCAAACCTCAGAGATGATTACAACAAAGATTTATTTCAGTAGCATTATAATTCTCTTCTTCTAAGAGTTCTTCTCAACACACAGGGGCACATCATCTGTGCACACACCTCCTTAACACCATAGTCACGATCTGTACCCAGTCAAATTTTGAGTCCGTTAGTGGGTTCATGCTGCTATAAGATTGTATCATAGAATGTAAACAATACACATTTGTTTCTCACGGTTCTGGAGAATGGGAAGTCTAAGGTCAATGCTCTAGCAGATTCCATGTCTGGGGACAACCTGCTTCATGATTCATAGATGGCCATCTTCTTGCTATGTCTACACATGGAGGAAGCAGGAAGGGATCTCTCTGGAATCTTTTATAAGGGCACTAATCCCAACACAAGAGCTCTGTCCTTAGACCTTAGTCCTTCACAAAGACCCCATCCCCTAATACTATTACATTGCTGATTAGGATTTCAACATAGGAATTTTGTGGGAGACAAAATGCTTAGTCCTTAACATTGAGTTTAAATTAAAGAAGTAAAAGTAGAACAGGGCCATTGTAAAGAAACTATTGAGATAGATAGATAGATAGATAGATAGATCGATCGATCGATCGATAGATACAGGTTATAAATACACACACACACACACACACATTCTGAGAGCATAGACTCCTATCTGATTTATGCTAAATGCCTCCAGGCCTACATTGTATTGAGCTTGTGTTGGAATACATCTATTAAAATCTCTGAGATAATTATTACTGACCTTAAGGCGATCCTTCAAAATAAAAGTGTAGCCATACCTCCAGGTAGCATAGGCATTAATTTAATAATATTCTTTCCTCACCACATTAGGTTGATTTAAAGTAGGAAATAAAATACTGCTTAAGGCAAATACCTAAAGTCAATTTTGTGAATGACCAACCCTCAGTGGTCATAAGACACAGGAGATTGAGCAAGCAGTAAAAAATTGGAGATGGACACTCTTGCTAAAAGTTTTTAAAAAGAATTGCGGCTCAGGTAGGCTAAAATAAAGCCTTGGAATAAGAACTTAAAATGTTCACATGAAAACCCAAAAGAAAAAAAGGGGAAAAATGCTTATCAGAAACCTGGAGATCTAATGAGTATGATTATTTCCAGATTGGAAGTAAAGAAAGAAGATGACAGTAATTCTAAGAGAAGAACATCTGACCTCTAATATTTCTGGAAGCCATTTGAAGAGCTAAAGGTGTTTTACATTTGTGGTATAAATGGCCACTCCTTTACGAGTTTTAGAGTACAGAAGAGGAGATTTTACAAAGCAATCATTGCTGTCAATGAGGCACGATTTTGATGCGTAAGGTCCAATTCCACGGTTTGGAAAATTGGCCTGGGGTAGGTGGCGGCGAGAACCTATCACAGAAATTGTATTGGAAAAATAACAATGTCCAGTTGATTTTTCAGGGTTGTGTCAGAAGAACTTAAATCATTTTTGTGGTAAGAAATGATCCAACCGATGTTACATATTCAGGTTAAAGAAGGGGTTAACTTTATGTAGACACTTAGTGAAGATTATGTTTTATTACTATCACTGGTCCCAGGATGACTGCCATCTTGTAAGCAAGACATTTCTGGGGTAACAAGAAATAAGGCATCTTACTTTCTACTTGGAACGGGGGCTGAGTGGATGTCTGTAAATCATTACCTCAGAAAAGTTACCTCGTTTGGTGGAGTTCTGGCAGTACATGCTGTCAACCTGCAATGGAAACTTTTTAGAATTTAGAAAGGTCATAAATTGGAAACTCCCATGGTCCCAAGCCAACCCGACCTGGGCTTGCTTCCTGACTTGGTCTTGGGGACTAATTCTCAGTCATCATCAGGATGCAGATTAAATGTAATCTCCAGGCAACCCTCTCAAATTTAAGACTCAGTCCCTTTTGGGGCCCCACCACTGGCTGTAATTTTTTTAATTCTGTGCCTGACTTTATGCATATAAAATGTGTCCACATACTGTTCCCTCCACTATATGTTCCTTACACGTATCAAGAATAATGGGCATGTGTTTTTGCCTCTCCATCCCCAGCACCTAATTCAGAATGGAGTAAGCTGAATATTCATTGTGGAAATTTATTCAGCACTCAGCTAGTAACACAGAGTAAAGATCATTCTACTGTGTCCTCGTAGGAGATGACATTTATTTCCTTGAACACCCCACTTGTATTTATTTTTCACCTAAAAATACTTCATAATGTTAAGAATATAAAGCACATCTTGTTCTCAACTGTCACTTCTGGACCTTCAATCATGTGTCATATACTGTTGATCACACTTCTGAGATATTTCACGTTTATTCTTCCTCCCCATTTCCTCTGCACCGACTCAGTTGAAGAACTTAGAAGCTGGTTTTCTTACTTTCCTAAAGCCTCCCAATTAGTCTTCTTTAAGTGCAGAGTTTTCCCTCTTCCATTCTGCTGCCAGAGTAATTTTTCAAAGTAATGAAGTAATTCTGTCACTCTCGGAATCAAAGTCATTCCGCAGGAGCCTCAATGACTTTGGGGTGAAGTTCAAAGTCCTCAGAGCTTCAATAACTTTCCAAGTGAAACATCAACAATTCTCTTCAATACCCGACATGCTGGTCCTTGGGCACATGCTGGGAAAGTCCTTTTAGATGTATTTCTCATTAGTTATCACAATAGCCACGAAGAGTGGGGACCACTGCTGTCCCGTGACTCTCTCTCTCCATTAATGTTTCTCAGAAGAAGCCCACCTATTTTGTAGCATAACACTTTTGATTTGTTTCCTGAATGCTTATGGAATTTGACAAAACTTCCTTCAAAAAAAGCAATTGAGGCACTTGGGTGGCTCAGTTGGTAAGCATCCGACTTCGGCTCAGGTCATGATCTCACAGTTCGTGGGTTTGAGCCCCGCATCGGGCTTGTGCTGACAACTCAGAGCCTGGAACCTGCTTCGGATTCTGTGTTTCCCTCTCTCTCTGCCTATCCCCCCTCTCAAAAATAAACATTTAAAAAATTTCAAAAAGTTATTAATTTCACCAATGAATCCCTCAACTCTTTTGCCTAATGCTTAGACTTTTCAATACTTTCCTCCATTTATGTCTGTCTTACTCCATGTCTTCCTTTTGCGCATATATATATATATATATATATATATATATATATATATCCTGTGTTTGTTTTGTCTCAAATTTTTATACTTTTGTTAACTTTCTTCAATGTCCTCTGACAAGTTTGGGAGCATTTATTTTAATAAATGGCGTCCCTTTCATATCCAGTCTGGCCATCACTACCACCATGAGTTAAATTCATTAGGTGACCATGTCTCCTTTCTGCCAAGGACATTTTCTTAAGTCATTTCTTACCTTTTAACATTCCCTTCAGCTCTCAGTGCTCTGTTTTTACTCAGTTTTATTTATTTTTATGGAGGTATAACACACAATATTGTGTCAGTTTCAGGTGTGCAGTAGAGTGACGCAGCATTTGTCTACATTGCAAAATGATCACCACGGTGAACCTAGTTGCCATCTGTCACCATTCAAAGTTGATACAATTGGCTGTACGTTATATGCCCATGACAGTTATTTTATAACCAGAAGTTTATGTTCTTCACGCATTTCCCACCCCCACCCACCGTTCCCAGCAAGCCCAGTCCCCTCTGGCAACCACCAGTCTGTTCCCTGTACCTGCAAGTCAGGGGTTTGTTTTGTTTTGTTTATTTATTTATCTGCTTCATTTTTTATATTCCACATATAAGTGAAACTTACGGTATTTGTTTTACTCTGTCTGACTTAACGGTATTTTCCACAGTATTTTCAAGATCCATCCGTGTCATCCCAAATGGCAAGATTTCATTCACTTTTATGGCTGAGTAGTGTATATATATTTTCTCCCACATCTTCTTTACCCTTTCATCTATGAATGGATAGTTAGCTAGTTTTCACATCTTAGCTACTGGAAAGAATATTATAATGAACATAGGGGTGCATATGTCTCTTCAAATTATTTTTGTTTTCTTTGAATAGATACCCAGTAGTGGAATGACTTGATTTTATGGATGGTTTATTTTTAATTGCTTTGAGGCACCTCTGTACTGTTTTCCACAGTGACTGTGCCAATTTACATTCCCCCAACAGTGTTTGAGGGTTCCCTTCTCTCCACGCCCTCACCAGTACTTGTTATTTTATTTTATTTTATTTTATTTTTTGGCTTTTCAATAATAGCCATTCTGACCTGTATAAGGTGATACCTCATTGTGGATGTGATTTACATTTCCCTGGTGATTAATGATGTTGAGCATCATTTCATGTTCCTGTTGGCCATCATTTTTGGAAAATTTCTATTCAGAAATTCTGCCCATTTTTTAATTGAATGGTTTGTTCTTATTGAGTTGCATGAGTTCTTTATATATTTTGGTTATTAATCCTTAATTACATATATGACTTGGAAATATTTTCTTCTATTCATTAGGTTGTCTTGTTTTCTTAATGATTTCTTTTGCTCTGTGGAAGCTTTCATAGTCCCATTGGTTTATTTTTGCTTTTATTTCTCTTGTCTTTGGAGTCAGATCCCAAAAAAGCTTTGGTAAGACCAATGTCAAGAAGCTTACTGCTTACATTTTCCTCTAGTGATTTTATGGCCTTGGGTCATATATTTAACTCTTCAATCCATTTTTTTACTGTATTTATTTGTTTTGAAAGAGAGAGAATGACCAGCAGAAGGGCAGAGAGAGAGAGGGAGACAAAAATCAATCTACTCAATTTTTTTTTTTAATTTCTTGATGATTCAGTCTTGGAAGACTATAGCTTATTTTTCCATTTCTTCTAGGTTGTCCAGTTTGTTGGTATATAGTTGTCCCTTGTATTCTCTTATGATCCTTGGGGTTTCTATGGTGACAGTCATAACTTCTCTTTCACCTCTTCTTCTTGGTAAGTCTAGCTAAAGTTTTGTCAATTTTGTGTATCTTTTCCAAGAACCAGCTCTTGGTTTCATTGTTCTTTTTACTGTCTTTTTTTATCTTATTTCATTAATTTCTGTTCTGATCTTTATGATTTCCTTTCTTCTATTAAATTTGAGCTTCATTTATTCTTTTCTTAGTCCTCCAAGTCTCACTGGAAATCCCAACCTTGGTGCAGTGACACACAGTTGGGAGGGATCTCAGCAATGTTGTGCTTCCTCTGGAGGAGTGAGGGGTTCGTGCTCTGATCAAGCACCCTATCCTCTGGGATTTGCATGGAAGAGACACACCCCTAATATGTCTTTTACTGAGTCTTAGGGTAAGGGAGACCACATATGAGCCCTTCCAAAGGAGAATCTCAGTATCCTATCGCACTTTGGGTTTGATAGACATCAACTCTTGTGGTTTTTTTAAGCTAGGTGTTCTTTCACCTCAGGTGTCTGGATGTGGTTCTTTTATGCTTTGTTGCAGAGAAGCAGCTCATCTAGTTTTCAGATCACTTTCAGATGAACATGGTCCAGTCTGGGGGCTCAGCAGCCAAGTGGCCAGCTTCAGGTCACGTCATGATCTCAGAGGAACATGGTCCATACTCAGCTGTAGATTCAGCGTGTCTATGGGAAGAGGTAAGTTCAGGGACTTCCTGCGACACCATCTTAAACCCTTCTCCTTTGTTCTGTGTTTTAAACAACTACAGTATCTTCTTTAACATTTCTGATGTTAGTTTTTAATTTATTTTCTCTTCAGCTATTAGTACTGAATTTAGTATTTGGTATTTGTTGAAGGAAAATAATGTCATTTCCAACCTGTCCATGTGGAGGGTCTTCTCCAGAGCAGGGTGTCTCCATGTTGGCATGGTGACATCTTGGACTGGATAATTATTTGCTGGGGGGGGGGGAGTGATGTCTTGTGCATTATCAGATGTTTAGTGACATCCCTGTTCTTTACCCACTAGATGCCATTAGTATTGTTCCTTCATAGGTGTCATGACCCAAAGTGTCTCCTGATGTTGCCACCTTTTCTGGGTGGGGGGAGCAAAATCACCATTGTTGAGAACCAGTTGCTCTAGAATGACTCCCTCCAGCCCTTTACCAAACCCTGACATGATGAATAAAAAGATTCTTTACCCTCCTTGAGGTACATTATACTGAATTGGAAAAGATAACCTGAATTTTGTGTTGCAGAGCCTACATTTGGGGAATCCCTGAAGGCAGAACGAATCTTTCTCAGTCCTGTGAGGACATTGTACATACAGATCCCAGCCAGGGAGCCGACAACTTGACGGTGGGTGGGGAGGATGTTTTTTGGCCTTTTTCAAACAAACTCTTCACTAAAGCTTTCCTTGGTAAGAACAGGACATTGTATTCACCATGTATCTAAGATCATCAGTTTTGATGTTGATCCTTGGCCCCCAACAATCTCCTTCTTTTGAACTCTGTATCTTTGCATATTGCTGGTCTATGAGTTTCCACCTTTTAAAAAATGTATTTTTTAAGTTTATTTATTGAGAGAGAGAGAGAGAGAGAGAGAGAGAGAGAGAGCGCGCGAGTGAGCAAGTGTGGGAGGGACATAGACAGTGAAGCGAGAGAGAGAATCCCAAGCAGGCTCCGCATTGTCAGCACAGAGCCCTATAGGCAGGGCTCAAATTTATGAATTGTGAGATCATGACTTGAGCTGAAGTCAGACGCTTAACCGACTGAGCCACCCAGGCACCCCATTGATTTTCCATCTTTAATGAAGTATTTTTTAATGTCGGCCAATATTATAGTTGAGATGGTCTGTATTAGGGGTCATGTGGTCCTCAAGAATCTTGGCCCCTTTGAAAGCAGAATATCAATGATTGGCTTGACTGAAGTCCTCATCCCTCTGGAGACAGAGTGAGTCATCATGGGGGAGTGTCGTGCAGTTGGCAGAAACAAATATCCTACCATGTTTGCTCTTTCCTCAAATCCCGTAGTAATTCCACCTGTTTCTGTTTAAAATAAGCCATCTAAAATCAACCTTCCTGAAGTCCCGTCTTTTCTGAAGCTCTAGTTGTCCAGTGACCCATCCTCTTAAAATCTAGCACTTCAACCCTTTGTGAAAAATGCCTGCTTTATATTTTATGAATGTGGTTTTAATGTTTTATCTACTTTTTAACTTGTTAAAGAATCTTCAGTTGATTTAAGAGTCTTTATTTTATAATGCCAAGTTCTTGCTTATCATTGGTCTGGTGATGATGTTTCAAGGTATCATTCTGAGTTTGTGTTGCAGCATTTTTTTTCCAAATTATAAACAGCAAAAATGGAGTGAAATTGGATAAAAATACAGCCCAGCCCTCTCACTAATTAATTTTTGCTGTCAAAGAATTTGTGCCTCACTAAATAAAACCCACTGATAACATAACAAATAAACATATAAATTGGGAAGTTATGGATGGAAAACACAGCCAAAAGGAGGCTTGTACATTCAGAGAAGACATATATTATAAATGCAGTTTAAAATTATCAGATGCATTCTTTTCTTTAGTAGTTTATTAAAGCTAAATATAGAAAAAGTATTATTTTATACAAACAAGAAAACAGTGAAATCATTTCATGTCATCCAAGTGATGGGTAATTATGAAAGGATTAAATCATTTTTCTAATGGCTAATAATAGCATGAATATTGTATTTAGATTTCCTATTAGCATCTATATGCCATGGCTCATAATAGAGTGGTGCCTAAAGCATGAGAACATGATCCTAATTTGCCCTCAGAGAGCACAAGTGTGACCGGGCAGTGTGGTGAGCCGTCTATAAATGGCAAGAAAGTCATAATAATGCAAGAAAATGAAATAAAGATTTGAAGAATATAAGGAAAGACATGAAAATTAAATGAAGAGAGCCAGTATGATTTAGTACAAGTGAAAGCCTTTGTGAAGAAGAGCAAGGAAGAGAGCTGGGGCCACAAAAAAAGAGGAAGAGGGGCGCCCCGTGGCTCAGTCGGTTGAGCATCTGACTCTTGATTTCAGCACAGGTCATGGTCCCATGGTTCATGAGTTTGAGCCCCACGTGGGGCTCTGCACTGACAGCATGGAGCCTGCTTGGGATTCTCTCTCTCCCTCTCTCTGCCTCTCCCCCACTCACGCTGCCTCTGTCTCTCAAAATAAATAAATAAACTTGTTTTAAAAAGGGGAGAAAGATTTCAAGATTTTCAGTGAAGCTACAGTAATTTAGACCATGGAGAAAGAGTACACGGACTGCCGAAGAGACAACGGAACGAGTCAGGGCTGCAGCACGTGCATGTGCGTGTGCACACTCACACACACTCAGAAGGGAGGCTGCACAAGTAAGTGGCTGAGATGTTTTTCTTTTCACTTCGTAGCCCACTCCACCTCCTTACTAAAACCCTTCCCTTCTTCTTGGTCTCCACATGTTAGATTCTCCAGTTCCAAAACACCTGCACATCTTTTGTTCTTTTTTATAATTATTCCTTGGACACTTCCCTCCCTCTGTGCTGTTTCCGTGCTGACACTTTCCTCCCTCTTAACTCGAATCCTGCTCTTATCCTGGGCGTCACAACTCCCACATCCAGCTGTCTCCTCTGCTTTTCATTTGTGTATCTAATACAGATATGAAACGTACCCAGATGACCTTCTGATCTGCACCTCCAAACTCCTTTCACACTTCCATATTTCCCCTTCACAGTCAATGGACACATTTGTTCATCCCTGTGCACAAGCCAGAACCCCTAGGGTTTGTCCTCGGTTTTTATTTTATGCAACTGGAAGCAATAGTTAAACTGAATTAATTAGATCAATATACATTAACATGTCCAGTGCTTCCATTCTCTCTTTTTTTTAATATTTATTTTTTAGAGAGAGAAAGAAACACAGAGAGCATGAGCAGGGAAGGGGCAGAGAGAAAAGGGGACACAGAATCTGAAGCAGGCTCCAGGCTCTGAGCTGTCAGCACAGAGCCCAGCATGGGGCTCTAACTCACAAGCTTGAGATCATGACCTGAGCTGAAGTCAAACATTTAACTGACTGAGCCACCCAGGCTTCCCAACATGCAAAGCGCTTCTATAAAGTATTTGAATTTTTTTAAATGCAGAGGATTTCTATAATATGCTACAGTGTACAGAATCTTTAAAACACTCTTTTAATAATAGCATTCTTTAAGTTTATTTACTTATTTATTTTGAGAGAGAGAGAGTGAGCAAGTAGGGCAGGGGCAGAGAGAGAGAATGAGAGAGAATCCCAAGCAGGCTCCACACTGTCAGCACAGAGCCCAATGCGGAGCTCAAACTCATGAACCTCGAGATTGTGACCTGAGCCAAAACCAATAGATACTTAACCAACCTATCCCCCTAGGTACTCCAATAACAGATAGTATTTTAAGAGTATAATATAAATAGGCAGTTTAAAAAAGAACAATTTTGATTTTGTGACTTTCCACCATGGAGAGGCAAAATTGAGGTTGGGTTTGAATGAAACTTTAAATCTATCTATGGTTTTTCTTCTTAAAGATCATCTAAATCAAACATGGCAATATGTGCCTATGTATTCAGTTGGTGTGTTTGAAATGTTACCTTCTGTTCTTTTATATCACTTTCCGTAATACCTTGTATGATGTAAATAAAAAATGAGAAGCAAAGAAAGAGCATTGTTATAGGTACCCCCTTCTCTAAGTCCTGGGAGGTCATCCAAAGAATGAACTTCACAGAATTAAAAGGTTTTCTGAGGGCAGGTAAATAAACCCAGAATGGGATTGCTTGTTTATTTAATGGTCAGCAGTGTTATAAATATTTCATTGAACAACACTCAGGGTGGAATCGCTCTGAATGCACACTAAAAATCAAACAAGATATACTATGGAAGAAAATATGCACTAGACAAGCCTGTGTCTGCCATATACCAGTCGTGGATCAAGGCAGCCAGGGTAGTGGACAGTCTGCCGAAGGGGAAAAAGTATTGGCTTTTGGGTTGGACCAAGGAGAATTTCTATCTTCAGTTTGCCTATGGCTGATTCATTTTACTGTTTAACCCTCAGGGCTTTTGTGGGCACTCTTAAATTCAATATAAGTACAAAATCTAAGGAATAGTTGGCTGTCAACAAACAAACATACAAACAACAGGGCACTGGGTGGCTCAGTCGGTTAAGAGTCCATTCTTGATTTTGGCTCAGGTTACGATCTCATGATTTCATGAGTTCAAGCCCCACGTCAGGCTCTGTGCTGACTCTGCAGAGCCTGCTTGGGATTCTCTGTCTCTCAGTCTCTCTTTCCCTCTCTCACACACTCTTCAGCTCGTGCTCTCTCTGTCTTTCTCAAAATAAACAAACTTAAAAATATATTATTTAAAAATTTTTATTATTTATTTTCGAGACCAAAGAGAGACAAAGCACAAGCAGGAGAGGGGCAGAGAGCAGAGACACAGAATCCAAAGCAGGCTCCAGGCTCTGAGCTGTCAGCACAAAGCTCAATGTGGGCCTTGAACCCATGAACCGTGAGAGCATGACCTGAGCCGAAGTCAGACACTTAACTGACTAAGAATTCCAGGTGCCCCAAACTTAAAAAAATTTTTTTAAACAAAAAAGAAAGTATAGTAGGCAGTCACAAAAAATGCTAGGATGTTTCTATTTTTAGTAATTTTCTTCTTAAATTGCAGTCCCATCCACACTATTTCACTTATTACACGACAGCGGGATACTGGTCTTTCGAGCAGTCTGGAGTTGTGGTGGACAGCAGCTAACAGACGCCTTTGTCCCTTAACTTTAGCTGGTTTGGGGAAACAATTGATGGCAAGGCAGCTACACAGATTTGTCGTCATGAAATTCCTGTTGGTTCTTTCAGAATCACACCGATGACCTGTAAATCTTTCACGGCACAAGTGCATCTGGCTCAAGTAGCATTCCAGAAAGATCTAGCTGCTTTTCTCCTTTTGAGCGCTACAATTGTGATACACTTGGGTTTAGATAGGTGGCATTGGAAAGATGATTAAGTTGTGTGGTATGAAATAAACCCATAGCACTGAACAAAATTGATACACAGGTTATCATAGATCTGATTGAGAAACACACACAGGGTAACTGGAAAGGCTGTTTGTCAAGGACCTACTAAGAACTTTTTGATCAATATATTAATCAAGACAATTAGCATCAGCTGATATGAAACTAAAAAGCCTCAGTAGCTTAATACAGCAGAATTTCTATCTTATTCAGGTTCCCTGATGTGTACTGGTAGTTTGGTGAGTGAGTAAAGTCGGGTCCCCTCGGCTCTGTGCTGCTGCCACATTGAAAACGAGGCGGTCGAAGGATGGAAGGGAGGGGGAGGGCGATTACCAGGATGGGAGAGAAGGAAGAGCCTTAGGTGGACTCCATTCACCTCTGGCTGCCATCTGGGGTCAGCTGATTGGAGACACCAACAGGGTGTCAGGAGGTCAGAGGAGCTTGGTTACCTGTTCACGTGTTCCTATGTAGCCAGCTCCAAGCAGATGATTTGTTGGTTTAACTCCAGTCGCATGGCTATGGTGTGCACAGCTTTCAGTGACCCTGTTCCCTTCATTCCTCAGGGCTGGGTGACAGTGCCGAGCCCCGACTCATCTATCCCTTGTGCCTTCCCATCACCTGTTGCTGCCTTAGTCTTGCCTACATCTCTGTACAGGGCCCCTTCATTAGAGTCTCTGCAACTGAACGTTTGAGATGCATAAATATACCTGGCTGGATACAGTAGGCTACCTCACTTTCACTTGCATGCCATTATCCAGAACATATCCTGATGGTCCATCTAGCTAAGAGGCTAGGAGTATATGCCCTGGGACCTGGAGGAAGAGGACACTGCGTTCCTGAGCCTCTCGCCAGTCTGTGCTACAATCCTGTTGGTCTAGAGGGGACATTGGCATCCGAGTATATTAACATAACTTACCCCTGCAATAAAGGTGTTAATGACCAAATACATTTGAAGAATGTTGAGCTAAAGCAGCTTGGAGTGTTTCTAATAAATTCATCCAAGACCAGGAGAAGTGTAATGTGCTAAGGCGCAGGGGTCAATCTCCAAGAGAGAAATGTCTGCAGAATTTTCACTCTGGGAACCCCTGTTTTTCAGGAAGCAGCTGATATGGTTCAAGTTCTTTCCCGGGAAGTCAGTTTTTAGAAACACTGCTGTCGTTCTTTCTTGGTAAGCAGCTGGCGGGTCTCTCAGGAACCTTGCCTAGGGGAATATTTTCTGAGCTTGTCAAATCCGATTTTTCTTTTCCCAATATCTGCTTAATTTCTCCCACATATTGTGTACCATTCTTGTCCCATAACGTTTTCACTCAACATAAACTCAACATATACTTTATCAATGGCAGTGGATTGCTCTGAAATAACTCGGCAAATCCTGAAATCCTACTTCTCTTTAACAATTATATGACTCATAATTTGTAGGACACCAAGATTAAGATGAGGTGCATATAATCATCTTAATGTGTTTACCACTTTCCCAACCTCATCTGGAAGATAATCCCCTTAAATTCTTCCTGAAGACTTCAGAGAGTCAAGGGTCAGAATCGTAAAGAGCATCCAAATAGCAGCTACATTTTAAAAAATAGTTTATTGTCAAATGAACTCTCTCTCCAACTCTCTTTCCCCCTTCCCCTCCCTATGGTCCTCTGTTAGGTTTCTCCTGTTAGACCTATGAGTGCAAACATATGGTCTGTTCTTCTCCGCCTGACTTATTTCACTTAGCATGACACCCTCGAGGTCCATCCACTTTGCTACAAATGGCCAGATTTCATTCTTTCTCGTTGCCATATAGTACTCCATTGTGTATATATACCACATCTTCTTGATCCATTCATCAGGTTATGGACATTTAGGCTCTTTCCATGATTTGGCTATTGTTGACAGTGCTGCTATTAACATTAGGGTACATGTGCCCCTATGAAGCCTTCTAGAACTGATCAATGAATTCAGTAAAGTTGCAGGGTACAAAATCAATGTACAGTAATCGGTTGCCTTCCTATACAGCAATAATGAAGCAGCAGAAAGAGAAATCAAAAAACTGATCCCATTCACAATTGCACACAAAACCATAAAATACCTAGGAATAAACCTAACCAAGGATGTAAAAGACCTATATGATGAAAGCTATAGAAAACTTATGAAAGAAATTGAAGAAAACACCAAGAAATGGAAAAACATTTCATGCTCATGGATCAGAAGAATAAACATTGTGAAAATGTCATTACTACCCAAAGCAACCTACACATTCAATGCAATCCCCATCAAAGTTGCACCAGTGTTCTTCTCAAAGCTAGAACAAGCTATCCTCAAATTCATATGGAACCACAAAAGCAGCTACATTTTTTAAGCATTTATTTTGATCCAGTACTTTTGTGTCATTATACAAGTATTATCTCATTTAACACCCCCAAACAACCCCATAGGGTACATTCTGGCATTGCCTCCATTTTACAGCATTACTAGTGAAGGTTTTGTTGACATAAAAAATTGTTCTAGTAACATTTCTAATAAATAACACAGTGAGAGTAACATTTCTAGTAACATTTCTAATAAATAACAAATGATTGCCAGCAGGACGGGGCCATGGGAGAGGGGTGGGCTGACGCCTTCAGGGCTTCATAAGAATTTTTTTCTTTTAAACATCACTTCACAGGAGACAATGCTTATATCTCAGGATTGAAGGCACAGAAGTGCAAAAAAGTTAAGCAAATGGAAGAAAATGGACCCAACATACAATGGGCAAAGCAAAACTTTACAGGAACTTTAAATAATATTCTGAGGAAAACATAGAGGCACAACGAGCAGTTATCTGGAAGAACCAATTAGAGATACAGACTTTGATAAATATAAATATTGAAATAAGGGGCTCAGAGTATGCACTGAATAGCAAAATGGTGTCACTAAAATAAAACCAGTCAGCCAGCAGACAAGGTCAAAAACTCTACCAGAATTCATCAGTAATGGAGAAATGACAAAGAGAGGAAAGCTAAGAGCTAAGAGAGGAAAAAATCCAAGTATCTTACGCATGTAAAAGAAATTACCCGATGTAGGAAATACCTGAGAACTCAAACTGAAAGTGCTCACAGAGTTCTAACAGGAGAGATAAAGGAATAGAGAAATACAGCCAGAGAGCATTACATTTTAAAATATAAAAACTGAAATTTCAGAGAATGAAGATATCACAAAAATTGGAAAATTAAAAAAAAAACTACTCAAAGCTTAGAAGAGGCACAGAGACAAGGGAACGAGCACAAGTCATGTATGAAGGAGGAAGGGACGCCACGGAGCAGGGCGGTGAGGCAGAGAAGGCAGGAGAGCCTGTAAAGATTATTTATGTACCGGTAATTTTCTTGTAAAGTGAGAGATCACTTTATCAAGTGAACAAGCCATTCTACTCCCAGGGATTTTAAACCCAAGAAAGGAAAGCTTCTGTCCACAAAATATTTATGCAGGAATAGAGATGGCAGCTTTCTGTCTAATAGCCCAGAATGGGAAAGACCAAATGTCTGATCATCAAAAGGAATCACTAATGGTAGTCTATTGAATGAAGGGTTGAAAAAGTAAACAGAACATCCTAGGGATTACTGAGATGCACAGTGTATGGGCACGGGTCCAAATGGTCCAAAACCTTATGCTGTATGAAAAGAGGGTCTGGAGGGAGCACACGGGGCCACACTGTGAGCTCATGGTGAGAGAGAGAGAGAGAGAGAGAGAGCGAGCAAGCATGCCAGGGCCTGGGGCTCTGCCTTTATTGGAGTCAAGTGTGAGGTCCTAGGGTTTTGTGAATTCACTCTTTATTGGGGGCTCTTTATTAGCCACTTTAAAACATAAGAGTAGGAATTAGGGAATTAGGAAAGGAAAGGTCACTGGTCATCCATACAGGTCAGTGATCCAGGTTCCCCCAGGACTTCCCACAAAGGGACTTCACACACGGGTGGCCTGGCCCCTGGCTGGGTATTTAACTAGTAGCTGTTCATTGGAGACAGAGGTCTTTGAAATGCTTTGGCAACCAAAAGCTTAATGTCCGTCACTTACATTACAGTGAAGAAGCTCTGTGTCAGGCAATTTACCCTACACCGTTTCCCCTCTGTCTGTCTATGTGTCTGTGAAGTTTATGCAGGGTTCTAGAAGCACTGGAAGAACTATTATTTCCCCCATTTTACAGAGAAAGACTGTGCAGCAAGACGAGATTGTCCAGGGCATAGATCAAGCGTGAGTCCTGTCTGGCATTGCACCCAGGATATCCGTCTCTGGTGCCTGTGCTAACAACTGCTACACAAATATGAGAATTTTTTTAAGTCACTCTGGGCCCATAGTGGGGGGAAAAAAAAGGACTTTATTTCACTGAGTGTGGTCAGAGAATTTTTCGGAGAGAAAACGGCCTAGGAGCTTTTACTATTGTTTTAATGGCAAGTTTTCATTTTCAAGTTAAATGAATTTTCAAGTTAAATGAATCCTATTGTTCCATCTCTGCAGGCACCCTTCAGGGAGGGGTTCTCAGGGACGGTGTGGGGTGCTTGAACTGGAATACTCTCCTCTAGCTTGTTTTACATGTCCCTTTGAGATTTGCTTTGAAAACTGGGTTCCAGCATATTTGCAAAAGTATTAGTGAGACCCATGGAGCCAAGGTGCAACAAAGGGGTTAAGTGGTCCCAGTAAATGTGGTCTAAGGAAATAAACCTCACTATTTCCACCCTGAGTGAACACTGAGCTCAGATGAAAGAAAAACCCCAATGAAGTGTTTTAATCCAAGCCTACTGAGGGAGAAATGCAAAATGCATATATTTGTAATATACACGTACATGTTTGTATATAAATGCATACTTTACTATATACACATATTTCATATGCATATATAGGGATATAAAGTCTCTTTAATGCATCATTTAATTTCTGCTTGTCTTTCCAATTTTAAGAGAAGTGGTACACATAAGTAGCGAGATCTGGAGAAATAATCCGTCCCCGTGGGAGGTTTGCGGATTGCTGACTGATGATCTCAAAGGCAACCAAATGGCTGGAGTCAAAAAACTACTTAGCACGACCATGCTTACAGGAAAACAAAACAAAACAAAACAAAACAAAAGCAAAAACAACTCCCCCAAAAAACAAATAGCAATTGTCTTCATATATGCAACGCGTTTGAACCCATGAAATGTTTTGCTTCCCCTCATTTCAGTTTGGAACTCGCATCAAGTTGTGAAGCCTGGGAATCTCTGCTTATTTGCGTTTTACGTATTAGACTATTAGAACAGAGAAATCAATGACTGCGTTCTGGGGGAGGCAGCCATGAAGCTGAGCCCAGCTCACCTAGGACTCCTTGCTGGATTCCTTCTACTGCAGCCGTGTTATTGCTCCAGCGAGGCAAACCGCACGTAGTTTCCACATCCTAACCAGCACGCTGAAACAGACACCTTGATCCCCAGTTTTAAACGTGAGAAGAGGGATGCTCAGGCAGTTAAGGTGATCTTCCTTGGGAACCTTGCCAAGTGACAGAATTGGGATTCAAATTCTGGCTTCCTGGGGCCTCAAAGCGTCTTTCTTTCCAGCATGGACTCCGCTTTTTATTTCCAAATGCAGCTGACATTTAACATTCGCGTCTTGCTTTGAATGCAAGGTATGGAATATTTTCCTGTATGACAAGTCTTTATTTTAACATTTAGCTCTGAGGACGTCAAGGTGGCAGTGGAGAGGAAGGAAGTAGACGTTAAGAATCTAGGCAGACAAGCCTTTGTCTGAGAGCATGTGTTACGTCTTTTTTCCAAGGACCCAGCTGAGCCGACAGCTGACCCAGTGAGGTAGTGGGTTGGAACATATCCGTATTTCACTTAACGTGGCTGCTTTTAAGATATCACCGTTTACCTGCAGGGAACCTGAAAAAGCATCCAGTTGAGGAGTCGCTGTCTGTCACATCCCTGCATCATCCTGAGCCCTACTGACCGCGATGCAGCCAGAAATCAATGGCTTAGAAAAACCCAAGCAAGATAGAAAGTATCACAGATCCCCTGTTTTCACCCAGCACAGTCAATTGAGACAGCAAAAGATTGGATTTTCTTTCTGGTTGGATTCTTGGTGATATTTCTGTTAAGTACTAATCATACTTCAAGGCCAAACTCAAAAGTCTTCTTTGTTTTGATGTCCTCCTTCTCGATTCCCCCCTGGCAGAATTAATTGATCCCTCTGTGTTTTTATAGCTCTTTGTTTATATCTCTGCAACAAAAGCTTCAAAGGGAATCCCAAGCCTTTGAGTCAGAGCTGCCGGTGGGACTGTGGGAAGGCAAATGGATAGGAGAGGGGCTTGCAGAGGGGGAAACGGCTGTGGGGAAAGCTGGGCTTCCTGCCACCCCATCTTGTGCCTCCTTTTCATGCAGCTGGTGGAGTAAGAAGGGGATAACAACAAATAGGGGAAATTTGGCAGAGTACAATTTGGTGTGCACCAGGTGAGCAGTGCGTGGACCTGGGAGAGCTTCACGGCTTCCTGTTCCATGGAGGTGCTGCGGGGCAATGCCAACCCGGGGGAGAAAGCGAGCTGGTGAGGCTCCAGAGGGATGAGTGAAGGTGTGGCTCCCTAGCTCCAGGGACGAGGTCACACTTGGGGGCACCTATAGCTACCAGTTTAGCAGGATTGGAGGCCCCAGGCAAAGGCAAGAATAAAGCCACTCCTGTGTCCTGGGGGCACACAGGATCTTGCAAGACCCTGAGATGCAAAGACAGGAGCCATTTGCTTTGCACCTCAGGGATAGTCATCCTCGCCTACATATTCCAAGGTGAGGAATTGGGTGTTGCTGACACTTCAGTTCCTTCGTTCTGAGCTGAGGAAAGATGGCTGGCGTCCATACCTGGGAAGCAAGTTCACTGCCGTTTACAGAAGTGGAAACTGGGAGGATGGGCTTCAGTGCCGGGTGTCAGTTCACTACTATTTCCAGCTGTGTGATCTGAAAATACTGTTACTTCAGTCTACAAGTCACAATTTTGTCATTTGCATTAAAAAAATTTTTTTTAAGTTGATTTATTTATTTTGAGACAGGCAGTAGAAGAGGGGCAGCGAGAGAGGGAGCAAGAGAATCCCAAGCAGGCTCCATACTGTCAGCACAGAGCCCGAAACGAAGCTCGACCTCATGAACTGTGAGATCAGGACCTGAGCTGAGAT
This sequence comes from Suricata suricatta, assembly GCF_006229205.1. NCBI lineage: Eukaryota > Metazoa > Chordata > Mammalia > Carnivora > Herpestidae > Suricata > Suricata suricatta. The sequence goes on along the minus strand of NC_043701.1, from coordinate 100,186,979 downwards.
CAGGAGTGGGACGCTCAACCGACTGAGCCACCCACGCGCCCCCACCATTTTATCATTATAAAGATGGGATACCATTATATGCCAGCTATATTTGTGTGTGTGTGTGTGTGTGTGTGTGTGTGTGTGTGTGTGTGTGTGGTAAAAACACTTAAGATCCACCATCTTGGCAAATTTCAAGTATGTGATACTGTATTATAAAAGACAGTCACCATGCTGTCCACTGGGTCCCTGAGCTTACTCTGTTATGAAAGTTTGTTCCCTTTGACCAGTATCTCTCCATTCCCCAACCCCCAGCCCCCGACAACCACTATTCTACTCTGTTTCTCCAAGGTTGGCAATTTAATTTTATTTTTTATTATGTATTTATTTACCTATTTATTTTTATTAAAAGAGAGAGCACGAGGGAGGTGCAGTGAAAGAGAATTCTAAGTAGGCTTCAAGTTCAGCATGGAGCCTGATGCAGGGCTTGTTCCCACAACCGTGAGATCAGGAGCAGAAATCAAGAGTCGGATGCTCAACCAACTGAGCCACCCTGATGCCCCTAATTTGGACATTTTTAGATTCCACAGGTAATTGATACCATGCAGCATTTGTCTTTTTGTATCTAGTTTGGTACATTTAGCACAATATACCTTTTTTGCTAGGATCTCCAATTTGTATAATTTTTCCACTTATGGCCAGAGCCTGCGTGCCATCTCTTCCCCTTGCAACACCCCAGAGATAGCCCCATCTGGAAACGTCTCTCTTCTTTCCACACCTGTACCTGGTTCTCATACCATAAAGTCCATATTGCTGTTCTGGGAATTTTATGTTGACGTAAGTAGCACTATAAGGCACATTTTTCATCTTGCTTCTGCAGATATTTCATTCTGAGATTTAGCCGTGTTGATGCCTGTAAAGCTAAGTCATTCATTTGCATGTGGGTGTTGTTCTCCACTGTTGTAAGGAGGACATGAATTATTCATACCTGTACTAATGGTCACGTGGCATTTTTGGGTGTATTTTTATTGTTATATGCAGTACCACACTGAAAATTCTCATCCCTGGATTTGAGCACACAGAGGAGTTTCTCTGTAGAATGTTCCAAATGAAAGGAGGTAAAGACTATGCTTATTTTCATCATCCCAGGGGTAGCTAATTTGTTCTTTGGAATGTGTGCGTCCTTTCAGCTTGGATGCAGAAGTTGTTACTCCCAAACTTCCAATAAGAAAAAAGCTGAACAGACTGAAAACCAGCAACTCTCCCAGGCCTGTGAGAAAATGGAGGTTGCCGGACAAACTGCCACCCTGCAGTCTGCAGAGACAGGTGACTGGGTTGTATAGCAAGGACCCTCCCCTCTGGACCAGAACTGCTAGAATGTAGATGGGTTGAAATATGCCTGTCGCCATTTTGCTGAGTAACTGAGGATGCGTGTGGATTAGTGTGGAAGACAGAAACTTCTGGGGCTCCCACAGGCTCATGGCCTTCACCTCCAGGAAGTCACTATGTTCTCAGAGACAAACGAAAAAATCTCCTCTTGTCTCTGGCAGAGGGAAGGGAAGAGAAACCTTTCCAAAATAAATCTGGAAGTTCTCTGTAGCAAAGGTCTGTTTTCTAGGGGCAAAGACTTGATGGGAGCCTGGTCTCATCTGGGGAAGGGGCTATGACCCTACTTCGGGGTCTGTGAGCATTCCCATAGATCCTAAGAAGGGCACAGGGAGGGATAAGAAACACAGCCTGATGATAGAGACCTGCTGAAGTTGAAGATTTAGTCATAAGGTGATAGAACCTTACCCCCACTGCAACAGCGATTAAGTGTGACAGCAAGATGACAGAAGTAATTGTGGCAATGTGAAGGCCGATGAGCAGGAGCTCTTAGGGAAATGCGAAAAACCACATGAGAGGAAAGCAGGGCACGATGAAGGATTCACAGACTCTCATACCTACAGCTGCAGAAAAATGTAGACACAGTCCAAAAATGGAGAAATTGGAGCCCTCATATGCAGCTCTTGGGGATGTAAATTGGTAGCAGACTGTTGAAACGCTCCAGAAGCTTCTCAAAGGATGAGGCAGAGAGTTATCTGCAATTCCGCTCATAGGTACATGCACAGGAGAAATGAACACATATGTCTACAGACATCTGCACAAGAGTGTTCATAGCAGCGCTGTTCAAAATGGCCCCAACAAGGAGGCAACCAAATGCTCCTCAAGTGACCAATGGACTTGCAACAACTGGCCCCATAGGTACAGTGTAATTGTTTTCAACCATTCAGAGGGAGCAAGTTCTGACTCCTGCTACAAATGGATGAACCTTGAGGGCATTTTGATATGTGACAGAAGCCAGTCACGAAAGACCACACGTTGTATGATTCCACTCCAGGAAATGTCCAGAATGTGAAAATTTATAAAGACAGACAGGAGGTTGTAGTTGCCTGGGACTTGTGGTGACCTTCTTGGGGGGTGGGGAGAGGGAAGTGGAATCCTAGCTAAAGCACATGTGGCTTCCTTTTTGTGGTGACAAAAACATTGTAAGCATGACTCAATAGAGGTGCAAATTTCTCTGAATATACTGAAAAATAACTTCCTTTCATATAGTAGCTTTGACTCCCTCAGAAGTTCTAATAATTTGTGGATGTAATCTTAGGTTTTCTCTGTAAATAATCCTGTTTTGTCCCTGTTCTCTCTGACTCTCTAATTTTCTTATTTTTTTTTTTTGAGAGAGAAAGATAAAGCATGAATGGAGAGGGCTAGAGGGAGAAAGAAAGAGAGGGAGAGAAAGAGAATTCCAAGCAGGCTCCATACCCAGGGCAGAGCCTGATGGGGGCTCGATCACACGACCCTGAGATCATGATCTGAGCTGAAATGAAGAGTTGGACACATAACCAACCAGCCACACAGTTACCCCTCAATTTCTCTTCTTACTCTCTATTATTATTATTGTTGTTGTTGTTGTTATTGTTATTATTTGGTATCTAATAAAATAAATTCTTTATCAAAGCAAGGATTGTGATTGTTTTGTTTACTTCTACCATTACATTTGCTTGAAGAGCCAACCCACACACAGTGGGTGCTCAATACTACTTGTGGAGTAAATAAATACATTTTATGGAATTAGGAAAATTTCTTCCCATCCCTACTTTGTTAGTGCACTCCCTCCTGCCACCCAGAAGTCTACTTCTTATTACGTATTTTTTCTGAATCGAAGTAGATGATAAAACATATTTTCATCTTGAATCAATTAATAGAGTTAGTTACTATGTTGTAGACAAATTAAACCAAAACTAAACCATTATTTTATTCTGGAGACACAACTTAATTCTTTGTGTGTGTGCGTGCACCCAGTAGTCACTAACTAGGCTAAGTGAGACACAGATGATCTGAAATGTAAAAATACTTTTGGGACGCTATCTTACTACAGGCATGAGCAGACTGAGAACATTGCTCAGATACAGAAAATGGCATAGTTTCCATTGAGTTTTCAGAAGTGATCTAAGGGTAGTTGGTCCCAGGGGATAGAGTCACCAGGAGCCATTGAAAACAACACACCCGAAGCCACTTTATGAAGAAGACAAAGGACACATAAAAGCATGTTCCACTCACACATGAGACATATAGAAAACAAAAAGCATTAAGTAACATATGCATTATCAATTATGTCAATCATAATGTTAAACATCAATGCAATAAGCAGGCCAATCAGAAGGCAAAGATTGTCAGACTACTAAAAAAAATAATAATAATCCGGGGACCCTGAGTTGCCCATTCCATTGAGTGTCTGACTTTCAATCAGGTTATAATCTCACTGTTTGTGGGTTCAAGCCCCACACCAGGTTCCAGGCTGACAGCACAGAGCCTGCCTGGGATTCTCTCTCTGTGCCCCTCCAGAGCTCATGCTCTGTCCCTCTCTCAAAATAAGTAAATAAACTTTTAAAATGATCCAGCTTTATGCTGTCTATAAGAAACGTCCTTTAGATTTAAGGCTACAAATAATTCAAAGAAAAAAGAGGTAAAAAGATATATGGTGCAAACAGCAAGCACAAGAATGCTAGAGTTGTGCTACTAATACCACCCCAAACAAACTTACTTTGAAAAGTCACTAGGGATAAAAGGGGACATTTTATTGTGACAAAAACGTCAGTCCCTTAGAAGACAGACCAGTTATAAATATATATGTATTTAAGAGAGAGCCTCCAAATAGGATGCACAGAGTGACAAATGGGAAAAGATAATGTCAACTGTAGAGTGAGAGTTGGACACGTCAATACCCTTACTCCAAATGATGTAGAATAACTAGGCAGAAGGCCAACAAGGACGTAGAGGAATTAACCAACGCTATTATTGACCTAACTCACATTATCTGTAGAATATTTCCACTCAACAATAGCAGAATGTCTTCTCAAGTGCATTCTGTGTTGCTTTCATTTTATGAAAAAGGTAATTTTAAATCTACAGGAAACTCAGCTAAATGCAAAGTCTTCGTGAAGGAAGCCTGGTGGTCTTGCTTACAAAAACGTGGCCATCATCCTTTGGCCTTAGAATTTCCAGAAGGACATCTGCAAGGCCTTTGTATCTGTGTTTCAGTGTCAGCACACAGTGATGCCCTTGCCATCTACTGCCAGATACTCTTCAACCCACCCACCATCAAGCGACTTGAGCTGGTCATTCTTTGGTAAAGAAATTACATTCACGAACTCTCCACCCCTTGGCTCTCCTGCCATTTTCTATGATGGAACATAGAATGAGACCATAAAACAAGTGTCCGTCAATTTTATAAGACGTAAAGTATATTTCCCCACCATGTGGGGTGGAATTAAAAATCAGCCGCAGAAGAAAGATGGGGAAATCATAAGTGGAAATTAAACATTTCATTGCTAAATAGAAGATGAGGGTCCATCTTTTGGGTAAAATGACCATTCAAATACTTGCCTGAGTGAAAATGTGAGTTTCCTTGTGGCTTTTCATCACAGAGATGATGTCCTTTGGTGATGTCTTATCAGAGAGACAATTTGCAAGCATTTTGTCTCAGTTCTGTGGCTTCATTTTTCCTTTCCTCACCATGTGCTTTGAAGTGTAAAATACTTTAAGTTTGATGAGGTTTAATTTATCAAATTATTCTCTTATGGATCATGTATTATGATGATGAATCTCAGAACACGTTGCCCTTCCAATTGTCATGAAGATTTTCTCACATTCTACTCTTGGAGAAGTTTTATAGTTTTATCACATAACTTTAGATTTGTTCTTGGTTTCATATTTTTTAAATTTTGTATTGGGGTATTAGAGTGAAGCAAAAATTCAAGGTGTCTGTGTTTCATTTTGTTTGGGGGGGATTATATTTTTGCTGTTGATATCCAATGATTTTAGTTCAGTTTTGTTAAAATGTTAATATTCTATAAATATTGACCTATCTTAGCATTTTTGGTCAAAACATCAATTGATCATAAGTGTAAGGATTCATTTCTGGACTTCCATTTCTGTCCATTAAGATATGTGTCTGTACCTATGTCAATAACACATTGTTTTGAAGATTGTTGATTTAAATTTTAAAATTGGGTACCTTCTCAATATCAAAAATTATAATCCAAACATTTTTCAATGGGAGAGCTAGTCTAGATCCTATGCATTTCCATATAAATTCAAAATCAACTTTTGATAAACATTGCCTTGAATTTATCAATCACCTTAAGGGGAATTGCAGTCTTGACAGGGTTGAGTCTCTCAAAGTATGAAGAGAAAGTATCTCTCTGTTTATTTACACCTCCTCCTGGAGCACCTGGGTGGCTCAGGTGTTCATCTGGCTCAGTGTTGGCTCAGGTCATGATCTCACAGTCATGAGATCAACCCCTGCATTGGGCTCCACACTGACAATGCAGAGCCTGCTTGAGATTCTCTCTCTCTCTCTCTCTCTCTCTCTCTCTCTCTGCCCCTTCCCTACCCACATGCATACGCTCTCGAAAAATAAATGAATAAAAATTTTAAAAATTTACTTACATCTCCTCTCCATGCTACTTTGTAGTTTTTACTATACCAACTTTACACTTCTTTTGTTAAATGTATTCATAAGTGGTTTTGTTATTTAAAAAAAATTTTTAATCGCTTATTTATTTTTGAGAGACAGAGGGATCACGAGCAGGAGAGGAGCAGAGAGTGAGGGAGGCACAGAATCTGAAGCTGGCTGCAGGTTCTGAGCCATCAGCACAGAGCCCAATGCGGGGCTCAACTCACGAACTGTGACATTATGACCTGAGCCAAAGTCAGGCACCCAACCGACTGAGCCACCTAGGTATCCCAACAGTTTTATTACTTTTTATATTTTTGTAAAAAAAAAAAGTGTCTTAATTTAATTTTGAATATTTTGTTACTAGCATACAAAAATACAATTAGTGTAGGATTTGATCCTGTATCCTGCAATCTTTCCAATGGTATTTATTAGTTCTAATATTTTTTTTTGATTCCTTGGGATTTTCTTAATGCAGGCTTGTGTCATCTGTGAATAAAGATAATTTTACTACGTTTTTAATCAGGGCACTTTTTATTTTATTTTATTTTACTTTATTTCACTTTACTTTACTTTACTCTTTTCTTTTCTTTCTTTCTGGTCCAATTGCACTATCTAGAATTTCCAAACTACACTGGGTAGCAACAACAAAAGCAGACATCCTTACCTTGTTCCCCATCATAAGGACAAAGCATTTGTATCTTTCATCCTGAAATATAGTAGCTGCAGATTTCTGTGTAGCCCTGGATCATTTGGAGTGTTTATTTCTAGCATGAATTTTTGAGAGTTTTAACATAAATGGGTGAAAGCTGTCATCTGTGCTTTTTGTGCATTTGAGAACATGACTAAATTGTTTTTGCTCTCTGTTTGACTAATGTAGTTTTGGAATGTTTAACCAGCATTGAATTCCTGAGATAATACAACTAAATCATAAAATAATAATCATTTTTACAAGTAACTAGCTTCAATTACGAATAGCTTTTATAAGGATGTTTATGTTCATATTTATGATATTTTTTCTGTATCTTTCTTATGGTTTCTTCGTAATCAATGTAATACCATCTTCATATATGAATTTGAGAGGTTTTCATGGGGCACTGGGGTAGCTAAGTCAGTTAGGTGTCTGACTTCAGCTCAGGTCTGGTGGTTTGTGGGTTCAAGCTCCATGTTGGGCTCCGTCCTGACAGCTCAGAGCTTGGTGCCTGCTTCAGATTCTGTGTCTCCCTTTCTCTATGCTCTACCCCAACTCACACTCTCTTTCTCTCTGTCTCTCAAAAAATGAAAGAATGTTAAAAAAAATTTTTTTTAAAGAGAAAAGTTCTCATTCTATTTTCTTAAAGAATTGTGAAATATTGGGAGTATTTATTCCTTATCATTATTCCAAATTTAATTGACCAGTGAAACTATCTGAAATTGGGTGATTTTTTTGTTTTTTTGTTTTTTGGGTTTTTTGTCTTGTTTTGTTTTGTTTTGTTTCATCTACTTGGTGTCTTTTTTTCTTTTTAAATTTCTTCGCAGTAAGACGACAGGATATTGCTCAGGTTTGAATTCCAATCTCTCCAAAGGACTGTTTATTTGAAAGTCATTCTTGTCCCCTATGGAACTGAATGGACTATGATTTAATTGAAACAATTTGGGGCCAATAAATTGTGAGTCATTTCTTGATGGAAGTTCTGGGAAAGAGCTTCCTCATTTGTTAGAATTTCTGTTAACAAGTCTGTTTTTCTCTAATATTACTTAGGGCCAAAAGGTCCAAAAATCCCATAGCCTTGTCTCTACTGGCCATAAATTTAAACTGAGTAAAAACAGACAAGACCAAATAATTAAGGAAAATCCAATCAAAGTCAAGTAAATCAAACAGGAAATTTCTCTCTCCTCAGGAAATCTAGTTCACAATGAGGCATTAATGTCTTTATTTTTTTAAAGACAGTGTGTGACAGATTTTTCTTACAGAAAAAAATATTATAATGATATAAAAGAGAAATAAGAATTATAGTCTTACCATATGTGAAAGAATGAACACTTCAAAGACAACATTTTCAAGACAAAATTATGAGTCTTGACAATTCAAATACAGAAATTATGAGGCAAGGGATTATTAGCCATTGAAATTCAAAAACTATTGTGGAATTCTGGTTAAAACGTCGAGGTATTTCCTTGTTTTAAATGACTGCAAAACCTTGATTTGTGAGCATAATTAGTTCCCAAAACATGCTTGTAATGCAAAGCACTTGTATATCAAAGTACTTGTATATCAAAGCTAATATCCCCATAAAAAAGTAATGAAACACAGATGATTCGTTCCACAACGAATCATCATATAAAAATGATTATAAAAATGTAATATAATACCAAAGAATAAAGAAAATACAAAATGTAAAGAAAATAAACAAATTAACCTGTACATGCCTTTGAAAACCTTCATGGCTGGTATGAAGGAGACAAGAGAGAGGAGGGTCATTGTGTAGGCTGACTTTCATTGTCACTCACGGATGTTGACTACAGCTCAGTATTAGTAAACTCTCGTCATAGACTGTATTTAATGTAACTGGAAATAAGGCAGCAGAGGAAAGGGTCTCTGTCTGCAGGCAGCCTGACCTAGAATGGAGCAAAGCCTTCCTAAGCTCACTTTTATATGGAAAAGCCAAGGACTATCCATAGGTGCTTTGAAGTGACAAAAATACACTAGGGCTACTTGTGGGCACCTTCCAACGTTCTGAAAAATCACTGATTTCTGCCAAACACTGTGGCCTGAGACTGAGCATACAAACAGAAGAGATGATCTCCCACAATCCCACAGCAAGAGAGAGAGAGAGAGAGAGAGAGCGAGAGAGCAAGAGAGAGAAGAAGCATTGTCTCAGTTGTGATCATGTGCCATTCAGCATCACATACATCTTGTAGCAAAAGACATTGCTTGTTTATCAAGTTAAAATTTATTAGAAACATTTGCTCATCTTGCGGAACACTTGCAGAACAAGCTACTAGCAATTCAAAGTTTTCCAGTATTCCTAAGCTTCAAAGACTGTCTGCTGACCCTGGAAAATGTCGTGGCTCCTGATTAAACCCTCTGGGGTACTCACGTGTCCACAAAAGGGGACCATTATCAGTTGAAACCAAATGGGGTCAAGCAGTGGACGTGGTTACACCATTCAGACTGCCCCCCTCACTGCCAGGACCACTATTTAATAGGAACGAGCAATACTCCGACCAGTGTAGACTCGCCACACAGCTGAAGACTGTAAGATACTGAATGCCAGAACCAAGCAAAAGTCAGTCAACACTGGCGCGCCTTACAGTAAGGGAGGCCACATGGCGCAAGGCACGTCCCCCACCCACTCCTGGCTCAGCTGTGGACCACACCTGACCTTTGACCCCCCCACCACACCCCAGGGTGGTGCCTCACCATTGTGGACACTTCATCAAGTATCTTGTGTTGTTGTGACAGTCTGGTCACCTGACTCCAACCATACCATGGTGGTCCTTGAGACTAATCCGTCATGTTTTCAGCTTTCCAGCCCATCTAACGTCTGACAGTAATGTGATGATTATTGTAAAAGCCACTCAAGTATGAGCTGATAGTCTGGTATTTGATGGCCTTTTTATGTTCCCTGCCATTCACAGCTACCTGGTGTTACTGAATTTGCGGACGACCTGCTCAAAAGTCAAACGAAGAAAAGAGTGCACAAACCATCTTCCTCCTTTCTCTTGGTTCATGCACCAAGAGTCCCTGTGACCATTGGTTGTTGAGGAAGGGTGTCACCAGAAAGGGATAATGCCCTCCCAGCCGCTTTCTAAGTAAGTATCAGGATAAAAGTGGTAAGGGATTTACATAGACTTTTTTGGAAAATTTAGGATTCTATTCCAGCCATTCCCAGCAATGACATATCTGACTTTTCCCTAATGGCAGCCTGGGGCAACCTGGTTGTCACCTTCTAAAGTGACAACTGGGACAAAAGAATTTTAAATAACTTTTAAAAATTTATTTATTACTTTTTTAATGTTTTTTTAAAATTTTATTCTTGAGAGAGAGACAGGGCATGAGCTGGGGAGGGGCAGAGTGAGAGAAGGACACAGAATCTGAAGCAGGCTCCAGCCTCCAAGCAGTCACCACAGAGCCCCACACGGAGCTCGAACCCAAGGACCATGAGATCATGACCTGAGCTGAATTAGATGCTTTACTGACTGAGCCACCCAGGTGCCCTAAGTTTATTTATTTTTGAGAGAGAGAGAGAGCGCGGAGGAAGGGCAGAGAGAGAAAATCCCAATCAGGCTCCACGTGGTCAGCACAGAACCTGGCACAAGGCTCTTTCTCACTAACCTGAGCCAATAACAAGAGTCGGACACTTAACCAACTGAGCCACGCAGATGGCCCTGGGAGAAAAAAAATTACAATATAAATTTAACTCCAGTTAAGCTTTTTAAAAGTCCCTTTGTGCCTCTTGCCCATGGCCCTTCCAAGTGACAGGTCCAGGCTAAATGCAGGGATGGTTGGGGACAAAGTGAAGTTACAGTGCCTGGAAAGGGGTGTTGGTGTCCAGATTTTGGGGAGAACAATTAACAGCAGCCCCTGCGGAAGAAACACCTTAAACCCCAGGACTGAGGGGGAAGAGTTGGACGTTGAAGAACTGCGTCTTCAGAATTGTCCCCTGGAGACTTTCTCACAAAAGAAAAGACCCTGAGCTGCTCTTAAGAATGGCTGCACATGACCTACATTTAGCTGATGCAAGAGGTACCCTGCTGAGTATCTCAGCCCGTGCTTTGATCCATATCCCCTTAACTCCATCAGAAAGTCTATTAGAAAGAGCAGGGGGGAGGGACATGTGGGTGGTTTAGTCAGTTAAGTGTCAAGTCCTAGTTTCTGCTCAGGTCTTGACCTCATGGTTCCTGGGATTGAGTCCTGTGTGGGGCTCTGTGCTGGCAGTGTGGAGCCTGCTTGGGAGTCTCTGTCTCCCTCTCTCTCTGTCCTTTCCCTACTCATGCTGTCTCTGTCTCTCTCAAAAATAAAATAAACTTAAAGAAAGAAAGAAAGAAAAAGAAAAAGGAAGAAAAAGAAAGAAGAAAGAAAGAAAGAAAGAAAGAAAGAAAGAAAGAAAGAAAGAAAGAAAGAAAGAAAGAGAGAGAGAAAAAAGAAAGAAAGAAAGAAAGAAAG
>NC_043701.1:100111926-100175753 GCF_006229205.1 Suricata suricatta | reverse complement strand
AGAGACATCCATGGACACAAGGGATGGGTTGGACGGCTTGCCTTCAGGCGGCCCCTGTATAGAAACACAAAAACGTATCCCAATTATTAACAATGAATTGGAAACCCAGATGTGTACAAGGTGGTAGGGAGACCACAGTGGGGTCACTGCCAAGCTATGGGTGCACTTCAGGAGACAATGGCAAGAATGACTTCCACACATCATGTGCTCCTTGTGACTTTGTTCTGGGTGTGAAAGCCAGCCTGTAGCATGCCTCTATTCCAGAAACGCAGCGACTTGCCCCTTAGGGGTGATCATGACAGGGTTAGATATTTAAGTAAATGCCAACAGGAGGTCATTTAGCACTCAGATCATGAGAGATCTCTCCAGAGTGAGGCTTTCCTGATGACTGGGGCTAAGAAGGGCTTCGAGGATAGCTGACCAGTAATTTTTATACACCCTGTGGACAATTTTCCCTACAATGAGAGTCATACGGTCACTAGCTGAAGCGATTAATGGTACTTATTGGCCATACAAAGCATTCAAGTCAGCCTCACCCTATTAGCCAGGGTCTATAGACTATGGGATGGCCATGAACTTCTTAGGATCCAGGACACAGTCTTTATATTTATGAATATACTCTTGCTCCACTCTGAGTGGAAAGGTCAATCCAGATATTTATAAGAGAAGCTACTTGTTTTTCAAAGACAGGTCCTGAACTTTTGGGGGGATTTGTGCAGCTTGGGGACATAGTTGAGGCCAATATTGTAGGCTGGCTTCTTTCTGTTGCAAGAAGTCCTGTTGCATAAGCTAGATGGAATACATTGAATAAATTGGGTCTTGGTCTTTTTTGGTCAAATGAATCAAATGGTCAGAGCAAATGGCCTGTTCTTAAAAAAAAATTCACCAGAAACCAAGAGGGTACAAAGACCAGTGCTGGATGTTTGGGGGAAGATCATTCTCTGAAGGTCTCATGTTTCTGTGTGGAAAGAGACACTGGCAACTCTTCTACATAATATTTTCATTGTTTTATTTTTTAAAGTTGATTTATTTTGAGAGAGAGATAGAGCTCGTATGTGAGAGTATGAGTATGGGAGGAACAGAGAGATGGAGAGAGAGAATCCCAAGCAGGCTCCATGCTACCAGTGCAGAGCCCAATGGGAAGCTCAATCCCATGAACCATGAGACCATGACCTGAGCCAAAATCAAGAGTCGGGCACTTAACTGATTGAGTGATCCAGCTCCCTTCTTCTACATAATCTTTTCAAGAATGAAATCATTAGGTATTTGTTCCTCTCTGACTGACATTTCACTTAGCTCCATCCATGTTGTTGCAAATGGCTAGATTTTATTCTTGTTGATGGCTGAATAATATTCCATTGTATATGTGTGTGTCCATATCCCTATAACTTCTTCTTTATCCATTCATCAGTCAATGAATATTTGGACTTGTTCCAAAATTTGGCTATTGTTGATAGTGCTTCTATAAACATCGGAATGCATGTGTCCTTTGCAATCTGTATTTTGTAACTTTTGGGTCAATACCTAATAGTGCAATTGCTGAATCTTAGGGTAGTTTCATTTTTAAATTTCTGAGGAACCACCACACTGTTTTCCACAGTTGCTGCACCAGTTTGCATTCCCACCAACAGTGTAAGATGGTCCCCTTTCTCCAAATCTTAACCAACATCTAGTGTTTCTTGTGTTGTTAATTTTGGCAAATCTGACAGGTGTGAGGTGATATCTCATTGTGGTTTCAATTTGTATTTCCCTGATGATGAGTGATGTTGGCATCTTCTCACATGTCGCCCATCTGGATGTTTTCTTTGGAAAAATATCTATTCATGTGAATTAACTTTTTAATAGCTTGTTCGGTTGATGGATGAATATATATGGATAGTATGATTTAAACCAATAATAACTATATTTTTTGACCCTGTTGAAGAGTTTTTGAGGTGTCCTGTGTCTGGTTTCTGAGATGTTGTGCCATCTGGTGAGTTTAAAGCATTACCTGAGAGGGGAGATTTAGCATTTCTTTCCAGAACAAACTCCCCACGTCCTTCCTTTGCAGACCTATATAGTTCTTGACTTTGACAATCCTGATCCACAAGGTTAAAGGGTGCCTAGCAAAATGTGGAACTGATAGAGAGCTCAGTAATGTTCAATGTGTAACTACATTCTGCAGAATGGGGCACATGATGAAATACCATTTTTGGTTCACTGACAGCCGGCCACTGAGTGTGTCTGTGCCCCAGAAATGTACCCTGAGTTAATGACACCACAACAGGTGCATACTCCTGCCAGACATGGCTACTGTTGTTTTCATGTCAAAACACCTCATCATGTCAACACAAAGTCCTCGGCTTTTCCTGGATGCTTGGGGTATAGCCTGTATTCTTTAATGACCTAGTCATACATGTGAAAAACAGGTGTCTGCTTTTTTTTTTCCATGTTTCCTATGGGTCACTGCCCCAAGTGACTTTGCTCTCTTTGTCTCCTGCTTCTGTCATCTGTGTCTGGCTCCTTTCTGGATGTCTTCCTCTGGCTCCTCCTTTGCAACTGGCAGTATTCTGGTGAATGGTTACCTGCTATGCATGAATCATGTGTTTTATTTTCTGTATTTCATGATGTGTGGATGTGTTAAGAAGCTTGCTGGCCAAGGAGAGTCTGCCTACCCAAGGCCAACCAGTTCTTAGCAAAAGGGCTCTAAAGAGTGTGTCTTACATAAGCAACCCAGCCAGCCCCGAATGGCAAGCCCTGAAGATCCCCTTTGTCTAAATGCCACCCCCAAGCCTGTACTCCCCCCACTCTAAGTGATCAAAGGCCCTCTAGGTAACTAGAGACCAGCTCACATTGCACCGCGCTCTGCAGCCATTCCGACTCGCCAGTCCTTCCATGTTTCCTGTCCCTCCGCCTGCTCTTCCCCAGGAAATCCCAATAAAGGCTTTGGAATAGGCTTTCCCTTTGCTTCTATTTCTGTCTCCTAAGCAAAACCTGATGCTTCCTCCGGGGCCCCGCATGGGGTGGAAAATGTAAGTCATAAAAATAGCTTTACTCACCGCCTACTCACTCAGTTACTTCTGTAAATTAAAGCTCATGGCCACAAATGAGACCTATGGGTCACTCCAGCAAGGGGTGAGGATTCCTGGGATGTCGCATTTCCCCATTTTGATGGTGGAAGTATTTCCTGTAGGCTGCTTTCATGTTACCAATGTGACTTCACTGAAGTTGGGAAGAGATGCTCACACTCAGCTCTTGCTAGCTGGAGCAAGGGCTCTCCGGCAAACCACTGATAGGAATTAGGTTGGACATCACCTCTTTCTGGAAACTTACACTCCACACCTGACTTCATGATCCTTAAAAACTTGCACATACCCTTCTTAAATATGTCACACAGGTGCTGTATTGCCTGTGTTCCTAATTAAAATAAACAGAAAGTAGTTGATCCATATTCATTGCGGTCGAGGACAGTGCCCTATTCATATTTTGCATAATCAATAGTATGTCAAGTACATTGGCTAAAGAGGTTATTCAATAAATAGTCTTATCCAAACATGAATAGCTACTATGGCAAGTATTTTCTGTGCTCTTCTTATAAGCAGGGACTACACTAACACTTAGGTTATGGAAATGAACAAGACATGGTACCTTTCAAGAATAGCTTGGGAATGTCAATGGGGAAGGCATCTCTGCCTCAACACAAATACATGAAAGGCCAAAGAAGACTAGTTTGGGAGATAAAGCAGTGAAAAACATCAGGTGGAGAGGTAGGTGAGGCTAAGTCTCTCAGAAAGTCTCATTGGGCACCCCCGTGGCTCAGTCAGTTAAGCATTTGACTCTAGATTTTGACTCACGTCACAATCTCATGGTTTGTGGGTTCGAGCTCCACATCTGGCTCTTCCCTGGCAGCGTGGAGCCTGCTTGGGATTCTCTCTCTCTCTTTCTTTCTTTCTCTCTCTCTCTCTCCTTCTCTCTTTCAAAGTAAATAAAATAATTAAAAAATGAAAAGAAAGTCTCAGGTGTCATGCCCATGAGTTTGGGCAGCCTGTTGTAGGCAATGTGAGTCATCATACATTCAACAATGACATGGCATGTTATAAAGGACATGGGATCATCTGCTGTTACCACCAGGTGCTCTGAATGACTTCCTGCTATGCCATATTGCCTAACTTTTGGGATGTAACATGTGTAGAGGATGTGGAACCATACGTTTACATGTAAAGGATGATGGTAACTGGGAACGGCTTCCTTTTCCTTCAGGTGACTCTAATATACATAGAACCATTATTTGTTCAAGAGAAGGAAGAGAAGCCCAAGGTGATGGTGCTTTGGGGGAAGAGAGGGCTTTTCAGGGACAGTTATAACAACAACTGAGGTCTAGGCACTCTGGGAGAGAAGGGAGAACTCCACCCCACTTCAAATATTTCCACTCATACACCTCGAACCTTCATCACCCTCAGTGCACATTTTCACACTAAAATACTAAGTGCAGGAAAACGTTATGAGTTGTGATGTCGGGAGACCTCAATGTGTATGCTAACTTTGTCACATCCATAAGATGTTTTTCTCATCTTTAAAATGGGAATTATTTCATAAGACTCTAGTGCTAATTAAAATAATAAAGATATGAAAGCCTATGCCCATTTCCAAGTGTTTTAAAATATAGCCTACTGTTGGGGCCCATCCAGCCAAAAAGCCTGTGGAGGTGTTTCCACCGTGACGGCAAAGCCTCCGGGGGCAGCATATGTAATCACAAAGTCCCTAGCCTTGTGTAGGAAGGCGCTACCCTGGATAACGGTTGGCCATTCCCCCGTTTGAGGATCAGGACAAAAGAACAAAGGTCCTGGGAGAGTGGGGTGCAGTGCTGTGTGGCCTTTGGGACCCTGCTTCCCCTGCGTGAAATTGTGTGCGCTTGACTGCTTGACCTAAGTGGATCAGAGACTGGGGTTAGTTCTCCTCTTATTCATGCCAGTTGGTAATTGTGGTTTCAGTAAATGGGCAGATTTTCTGGTTGAAACTTCTCTCCTAGTTAGAGGCACCTTACTCACAGACCACTGTTTGAACCTTTAAAGAAAAATAGCCTTGTCATAAGCTTCGGTTAATATTACACTATATACGCAAAATAAGACTCCCACTGATGTATTTTTAGTGATAAATTATGTTTTTTGATCTTCTGTATTGTACTTCATTTCTGTCTTTAACTTTCTGTTCTTTCTTCCGTGAAAACAATGATCTCTCTGAAACATGTGATTCCTAAGAAGTTACAAACAATGTAATCATTAAAAGAAAGATGTAATCACTTGTGGTATATAAGACACCAAGTTTCACAGTAAAGTGTGGTCTCTTCCACCATTCATGTTGTCTGTGTTCTTTCTTGTAGATATTTCTCTGACACCAACCCCCTACTCAGAGACCCTTAGACTCTGGTGCATGGGCTGGTCCCCCGCAGCCTACTTTTACTCATCTAAGTGATATCCATATCTTTAGTTCTGTGTTTAAATGCTGCTGATTGGTGGGTCATACATTTCTGGATAAGTTCTCATTGTGAGTCAAGACACGGGTTCTAGGTCTGTCTTTGAACATCAATCTATGATTCATTTATTCATTCATTCAAGCATTCATGCATTTACCCAACAAGTATTTATTGGCTGCCTCACCATTTATCAAGCACAGCTGTCTACAATAAAAACAAACAAACAAACAAACAAAAAACAAGACAAGGTCTCTTTCCTCATGAGTATAAATCAAATGTGGGTATAGGGTGGGCTAGCAGATACTGAAAAATAATTGCACAGATGATGATTTATTTACATGTGTAATAAAGCCTAAGAGGCAACAAATACCTTTCAGATTCTCTCTGACTTTCCCTATGATCTTTACTGTCTTTATCTTCTCTAAGTCCAGCTTCTGTGATCACATTTTTTGACATCGTGCTTTGTAGCCAAACTCTAGAAAATCGCACTCATTTCTTGTGTTCTGCACCATCTATCAATCCTTGTTTTCTTGACCTTGGTAGCAGTGCCCAAGCCTCTAGACATGCCAGGACCCAGAGCAAAGAATCAGAGGGCATGGCCAAAATCTTCCCAGAGGATTCCCCTGTTAGAGATCTCTGCATACAAGTCCCTGAGATGCCTGATGCTAGAAAACGCCCTCAAACTCTGAGGTCATCCATCTCTGCGATTAGTCTCCAGTAGTCATTGATCCTGGCCTGGGATGACTTTAAGATTCAACTTGGAAAATACTTGATTATAAAGCCCCTTCCTACACAGATCTCCCTGCAACCACTGGCCCACATCCATCCTGGCTTCTTCCACATGTCCTGTGGGGTTTCCTAGCATGTGAGAGGTAGCAATTCAGACTATGCTTCAAGATCAATCTTCATCAGAATCTGTAAGTTTCACAGTGAATGGCCTCAATTGAACATATTTAAGAGAGTTCATGAATTTCTTCATCAATTGTGACCAAAAAGTATTGGAAAAAGATTAAACAAAGTATTAGAACTATGTCATTTCCACCTAAAAATCTCCCCTTGCCTGTTATTCTTTTCAATTAAAAAAATTTTTATGTCTTTTATTTATTTTTTGAGAGACAGAGAGAGACAGCATGAGTAGGGTAGGGTCAGAGAGAGAGGGAGATACAGAATCCAAAGACAGGCTCCAGGCTCTGAGTTAGCTGTCAGCCCAGAACCTTATGTGGGGCTTGAACTCATGAACCGTGACCTGAGCTGAAGCCAGATGCTCAACCTACTGAGCCACCCAGGTGCCCCTCTTTTCAATTTAACAAAAAAAGCTTTATTGAAACATAAGTCATGCCATACAGTTCACTTGTTTAAAGTGTACACCTCATTTGCTTTTAGTGTATTCATGGATAGGAACAACCATTGCCATAGTCAATTTTAGAACATTGTCATTGTCATGTAAAGGCATCACTCATACATTTTAATCATCCCCTACCATTCTCCAGCCAGCACTAAGTGACCATTAAATCCATGGTTAGGGTCCCCTTGCTAAGGAGAGAAAAAAAAAAAGAAGCTCAAGACAACCTGACCAAATGCATACGTGTCAACATCCCTCATGACCTTGTAACATGACACCACTTAATCCGACTACATGTTTGTGTGTTATCATCTATTGGAGACAAAGAAGTAAAAACTGTATAAAAACGATGCCACATGGTGTTGGGGACTCAGTTCTTTGGGTACAAAGCCAACTGAGCAGGAATAAAGTTTCTTCCTGGAAAGAAAAGCCTTGATGTCATGATTCTGTTTGAGAATCCTCCTATAAGTCTGCTCTGTCTGTAGATTTCCTCATTCTGAACATTTCATATGAATAAAATGATCTACTATGTGGTCTTTTGTGATGGGTTTCTTTCTCTATCTTTTTTGGGTTTTTTTTGTTTGTTTGTTTGTTTATTTTTGAGGAGGGGAGAGGCAGAGGGAGAGAGAAGAAGGGAAAGAGAGCATCCCAAGCAGACTTCAGGCTCAGCACAAAGACTGATGCAGGGCTCCATCTCACAATTGTGAGATTATGACCTGAGCCGTTGCACGTTTAACCAACTGAGCCCCACAGGTGCTCCATTGACTGGTCTTTTCTATTTAGCATCATGTTTTTAAGACTCATTCATATTTTAGCATGAATCAAAACTTCATCCCTTTTTATAGCTGAATGATATTCCACTGTTTAGATCTATCAGATTTTAACATTTGTTATCTGATAAGCATTTAAGTTGTTTATATGTTTTGGCTTGAATGTACACAAGTTTGTGGGTGGACGTATACCTTCACTTCTCCTGGGTCAACACCCATGGGCGGGATTGCTGGTGGTTATATGGTGATTCTATGTTTAGACATTTGAGAAACCGCCAGACTGTTTCCCCAAGGGACTATGCCATTTGACATAACTACCAAAATGACATGAGGGTTTCAATTTCTCTACATCCTTTTCCACACTTGTCACTGTCCGACTTTTCCATTGTAGCCATCCTGGTAGGCATGAGGTGGGATTTCACAAAAAGACTCCTGGATGGTGTTTAACTCTTGGCAAATTTTTGGTTTTTAGTGGTTTTTCTTTAAGTGGAACTTACGGAATCCAATTAATATATGGGAAGCACAGCCCAGAAAGATAGCAGTCAATCCCGAGTGAAGGGTTAACCGCTTTTCTTGAAATATTCTTTTGGCTGTTGCTAAAACCTCTTTTTTCCCTTCCTTTCTCTTTTTATGAACACATAGGGTTTTTGATAAAAATTTTGATTGATAAACACACAAAATATACTAATGATAAAAGCAGGGCACATTTCTCTTTGGATAATAAGTATAAACAAATCTAATTTAGAGTCTACCAATTTATCAGCTTTGTGTCTTCCTAGAAGAAACCAAGGAGATGTAACATGTGGCATCAATAAATTATATTCTGAGTGAAGCCTCTCTACATTCATCACAGTCATGGTACTTAGAAATGTGGCTTTTATTGGAATAGATGTATCCTTGTCTGGCAGTAATGGTACTGATTGAATTGCAGACCTTCAGAGAACTTCAGAGTTCACAGAGGCCAAACTTCTTATCTTACAAACGATGCCTTTGTGGTCTGGGGATGGATGTTAAATGGTTGACAAGATCGCACACTAGAGACAAAGATGAGCGCTCCGATCGTCTCCGTGCCCCATTGCATCGGGTGTCTGCAAACCCTCACGTGAGTGAGGGGAGCCTATGTTACACAACACGGATGTTCCCACCTCCGCCCCTCACCTCTCTACTCTCTTCCAATAATCACACCCACGAGGAAGCATGAACTCAGAAGACTTCGTTTAAAATATTTGAGAGCTCTGTGACCTTTGGACAGTTCTTTAAACTCTAGAAGCATTTGTTCTCCAAATTATAAAATGAGGAGAATTGTGCACATAAATCAAACAGAGAGAGCAAAGATTCAACTCAATAATTTAGAAGAGCTGAGAAATGACACAGCAAATATCAAGCAAGCAATAAATACAACTTTGGCACAGTGGGATGGCTTGAATATTGTACTTCTCTATGAAAACTCACAGTACCATAGCTGCTGAGTTTTTATAATGGAGTAAATGTTACTTAAGTAGTTCTCATTTGTGATCAGAGACCTTTCAATACAAATTAGTATTTATGGCATGCTCTATTTTATGAGAGCTCATCTGTAAACTAAATTCCTCTCCTTCTGCTATATAGGCCCCTTCTCCTGTTATGAAGTAAGTCATCAATTGCTACTTCTTACACGTACCATTATCCTTTTCAAATTATTTTCCTAAAAACTTCTGGGGAGAAGTTATTTGCCCTATGGTTGTGACGATCATCTCACCCAAACTTTTTATGTTTAGAGAAGAAATGCCACCAAGAGATGGAACAATATGAAAGAAGTTACTTGAGCACTCAAACACTGAAGTAATCAGAGCCCAATCTTTTTCTTAAAAATCATACAATTTCTTACCACTGACCTATCAATGTGTTCTGTATAAAAATATTAACCACCTTATAAGTAATTTCTAATGGTTGCCTTTTCTTCAGGAATAACTCATGAAAATATACAGGTAATTTTTCTTAAGTGAAATGTTGACATGTGTGTCTGAAGAGATGGGGATCTCTTTATTATTAATTAATTTAACAAGAATTATTTCAATTATTAACACGAGGAAGGGAGGAGGTTAAGAGAGGATGGCAGGGGCGCTTGGGTGGCTCAGTCGGTTAAGCCTCCAACTTCAGCTCAGGTCAGATCTCACGCCCGAGGGTTCGAGCCCCATGTCAGGCTCTGTGCTGACAGCTAGTTCAGAGCCTGGAGCCTGCTTCAGTTCTGTGTCTCCTTCTCTCTGCCCTTCCCCCTCTCATGCTCTGTCTCTCTCTGTATCAAAAATAAATAAAACATTAAAAAAAAGAAAGAAAAAAGAGAGGATGGTAGAGATAATTTGTGACATGTTAATCTGATTAGAGGAAGAAGTCTTTTATCTTCCTTGCCAAAATCATGCATCATAAAATGTGAACTTAGCTTAAACTAATGGAGTATGTGAAAAGCTAAAAAAAAAAAAAACCCAAAAAACAAAAACAAACAAACAAACAAACAAACCCAAAGAGAGAAAGAGAGATTAACTGTGAAGTAATTATTCTGAATGTAAGGAATGTCACTTTGAGTTTTTACCAAAGCTTGCTCTAGATTAATATTAAAGTGAGTAGAGCATAGGTTTTCTTTCTTTCTTTCCCATTTGTCCTTTCCTGAATTCTTTCAACAAAGCCTTAGGAAGTGTCCACCATGTATCAAGTATTACAAGAACCACAGAGTATGGAATGAAAAGCAAACAAGTGTCCTTGGCTTATGCTCCCAGAGTTCTTAAAGTGAGATGAAACATTCTAAGCAAATGATTAAGAACAGTTGCAATATTACAGTTTGACATGTGCTATGAAGTAAGGGATGATATTTGCTGAGGAAAGGCATGAGTGTGAGGAGTATAAACACTGAAGTCTGAATGATAATGGGGAAAGTATTCAAATTTTCCAATGGGTGGAGCCAGACTGTTGGAAGGTAGGGAGTAGATTGGGGAGAACCATTTGGGGCAGGGCAAACAACGTGCCCCTCTTTTTGACAGAGGAAATATAAGGGGCACAAGGAGGAACTAAAGAAAGACAAGTGTGTAAGCCACACAGAGTTGGGAGGAGGGAGCTGATGGAAGAAATGGCACCAGAGAGGCCAGTAAATGGGGGACTAGGAAAAACTCCATGGGTCATAATAAGGGACTCTTTACTTGTTCAATGACATCCTATGGAAGTGTTCTGCCATGGCCATTAATGTGGGGCTTAATCAGATGTGCTTCTGAAAATATCATTTTGACTGCAGCTTAGAGAAGGAAGTTGTAATCCAGATGAGTGATGATAGTGTCTTAGAATAAGAGGATGACATTAGAGGGGCGCCTGGGCTCAGTAGGCTAAGTGTTCAGCTCTGGATTTTGGCTCAGGTGATGATCATGCAGTTCATGGGATGGAGCCCCATGTCGGATTCTGTACTGGATTCTCTCTCTCCCTCCCTCTCTCTGCCCTTCCCCCACTTGTATGCTCACTCTCTCTCTCTCTCTCTCTCTCAAAATAAATGAAAAAACATTAAGAAAAAGAAAGATGACATTGGAGGTATTATGTCAGCATAGAGCCTGCTTGGGATTCTCTCTCTCTCTCTCTCTCTCTCTGCCTCTCCCCCACTTGTGTGTGCATGTGCTCTCTCTCTCTTTCTCTCAAAAATAAATAAACATAAAGAATTAAATAAATAAAAAATAAACAAAATTTAAAAAATACTAGAATCAAATTATAAACTTACCTAATTTTTAATGTTCACATAAGTGAAAATTATTTTCCAAATGAACAAAGAACAATGGTTCAGAGATGGAATAAATCAAGGACTGTTTTGAGCCATTGAATTAATAACACAACTAGTTTAAAAAGAAGGGAGTGGATAATAATGTCATCTACTCTTGAGTGACAAATATAAATGAAAACAGGGGTGCCTGGGTGGCTCAGTCCGTTAGACCTCTGACTTCGGCTCAGGTCATGATCTCACGTTCATGGGTTTGAGCCCCACATCGGGCTCTGTGCTGATAGCTTAGAGTCTGGAGCCTGCTTCAGATTCTGTGTCTCCCTCTCTCTCTGCTCCTCCCCGTCTCATGCTCAGTCTCTCTCTGTTTCAAAATAAATAAAACATTAAAAATGTTTAAATAAAATTAAAAGAATAAACATAAATGAAAACATGTCCGTTACATTTAACAACTTTGAGGAGAATGAAGTAATCAGATGGACGTATTCTGGGGTGACTTTCAAGAGTTTTGATTATGAGGAGCCAAGGAGGCACATTAGAGCTGTAAGCAAATGGAAGGAGAAGAAACCTTTAGAAAAAAATTGGTCAGTTTATTATAACTTTATTAATTATTTTTTAAATTAATTTATCTTGGTGGGGGCAGAGAGAAAGAGGGAGAAAGAGAACCTGAAGCAGATTCCACAATGTCAGCACAGACCCTGATGTGGGGCTCAAAGTAAAAAAACCGTGAGATTATGACCTACACCAAAGTCAGCACTTACCTTACTGAGATACCCAGACACCCAATTTATTACATTTTTAAAAGTCAGAACAACTGGAACTAGGTAAATATTGATAAGAACCATTTGGTAAGACATAAATAATGCGTGCCATTGTGTTCTACACAATCCATCCCTCCATTCATTAAAATGAATTAGCAAAAGAACTTACTCAACAAATTTGGAAAGTATTTTCTGCATACTGGAGATAACATTTTTTATTCAAGAATTTTCCCCAAATTAACAGCCAAAAGAATCATATCATATCTGAATCTGCATTAACTTCTTGTTGTTGCCATCACAAATTACAGCAAAGCTATTGGCTGCAAATAACACAAACTTCTTCTTTTACTGTCTGGAAGTCAGAAGTCTGAAATTGATCTCACAGGACTTAATTCAAGGTGTTAGCAGGACCACAATAACTCTAGAGGCCCAAAGGGAGAGTCCATTCCTTTCCCTCTTTCAGCTTTACTTGGACCACAACTCCTTCTTCCAATCTTAAAATCCTACAGGAAAGCACCTTTAAATATCTCTTTGTGCCATCATTACATTATCCTCTTTTTCACTGGATCTTCTTCCCTCTATCTTATAAGAACCTCTCTGAGTATTGAAGGCTTACCTAGATAATTCAGAATAATCTCACTTCAAGACCTCTAACATTTTTCTTAAGTTTATTTATTTATTTTGAGAGAGACAGCACTAGCACACAGAGAAGGGCAGAGAGAGAGGGAGAAAGAAGGAATCCCAAGCAGGATCTGCCTTGTCAGAGGAAAAGTCTGACGTGGGCTTGATTTCACAAACTGTGAGATCGTGACCTGCCCTGAAATCAAGAGCTGGACACTTAATCCTCCAGGCATCCCTTCAAGATCCCTAAGTTAATCACAGCTGTTCAATTCCTATTGCCACATAAAGAAATATTCACAGGGTCAGGGCATACGGACATGAATGTTTTGGGGAAATCACTATTCAGCATACCATAGTCAGCCTTCTAGTCCTAAAAGATTCATGTACACTCTACATGAAAAATACATTCACCTCATGCCAACATTTATGCAAGGCTCAACTCATTACAACATCAACTCAAGCCCAAAATTCTATCTAAGCATCATCAACTTAAAGACCTCATGTTTCATCATTGAACTCTGGCAGGATGAAAGTTGGTATAATCCATCTTGGGGCAAAATTCCTTTCCATTTATGGACCTATGAAACTAGAAAGCTGGGGGGATAAAAAAAAAACATCATACAGTAATGGGAATATGTTGGATCATAGTTGTAGATATTCTCATTCAAAAAGAGAGAAATTGGGGGTGGGGGAAAGAAATCACAAACCTCAATACCTTTAAAACTCCAACTAGGAAGACTTCAATGTGGAAACAATTTTTTTAACTTGATTTATTTATTTTCAGAGAGAGAGAGAGCAGGAGAGGATCAGAGAGAGAATCCCAAGCACTCTGTGCTGTCATCACAGAGCCCAATGTGGGGCTTGATCCCATGAACCATGAGATCATGACCTGAGTGGAAATGAGAAGTTGGACGCTCAGCTGACTGAGCCACCCAGGCACCCCAGGAAACAGCTTTTAAATTTTTGAAATGAGAATCTGCATCCATGAAATGTAACAATGCATACAATTAGCATTCAACTTGAAAGAAAGTGCACAAAATGCACATAATATAATATCTGCTAAAAAATAAGATTCATAATTATGTAAGGAATAAGGTTTGTTTCCCAGTCACAAAGGGTTAGTGTGTACCAATCTAAACATCCTGCTGAAAACCATTAGAAAATCTGAATGTCACTGAAAAAAATAATATATGTTCCAATGGACTGGAGAGTTCCCAGGACAGTAAAGACTTGAGAAATCAAGATCCCCAAAATACAAGGAATGCAGAAATGAGTCCAAAATTCAACTATGCTTTTCCATACAAGGCATTGGCAATCATGGCAGCAACTTCAGTTTGAAAAACTTGAGCAGATGCTTGCTATCTCATAATCCTAGCAGAAAAAACATGAACTCCAAGTCCTATCAACATAATAGAGCCACTGAGAAACACCCAAGGTTTTCAGTTAAACTCATGAAAGGCTACCATCTGCAAGGAATAATAAACCAAAATAGACAAATCTAAGAAAAGAAAACATGAAAACCATGTCTAATCAGCTAATTAACACATTGGATTAGAATGATAACCAACCACCAGAAGTAAATGAAATCCTGCTGGGAGAAAATAACATGACAGAAATCTGAGTTATCCCTTTCACTTCTCAAAGTCAAGAGTCAATAACGCTTTACCAGGCATACAACCATAATAGATCAAGTGACAAAAACCTAGAGAAAAACAGACAATAGAAATAGCATAACAGATGGGTTAGCTTTATAAAATTGGTAAATATAAGCATTAAAATAATTATGATTAATAGAGTTGACAGAGTGCTTGTGTATTTCATATATACAATAATCTGCAAGTGAATAGAAAAATCAATAAAAAATTTAAGAACAGAGTAAGACAACACTGAATTATTAATATAAATGGATCAGAAGAGCTAAAATTAAGATTGATGTACATAGGCAAAAAGGTCCATAAAGGGGTACTCTGATCATTAACTATACAGAAAATGTTTAATGTATTATACCATATTAGGGATTGGCAAACTCATGTATTCTTGTAACATCCTTCACACAAGAATTGATTTTACATTTTTATTTTTTGTTTTTTTTTTGGGGGGGGGGAGTGGATTTAACCCTTTCCAACAGCTAGAAAATTCATAAGAAGAATACTATTTCATGCCACTTGAAAATTATGTTAAATTTAAATTCCAAAGTCAGAAATAACATTTTGTTGGAGTACAGCCATACTCATTTGCTTATATATTGCCAATGCTGTTTTGACATTACATCAGCCTAGTTAGGTAATTGTGATCAAGGTTGTGTATATCCTTAAAGCTGAAAATATTAACTCTCACACCCTTAGGGAAAAACTTTGCCCACTTCTGGGCTACATTCAAACTAATAACTTCATCACATGTCTTCTTTAAGAGAACTAAGAATCATCACACAGAGTGAGAGAAGATATATGTAACTACTGTATACAGCAATGTATTTGTACCGTTAATATTTCATAGTTGTGTAAATCAATAAGGAAAATATAGACAACCTAATAGAAAAACAGATACTCACAATAGGCAGAGCCAAAAGCCCGATACATTTGATTGGTCACAGGGGAATGCAAATTATAACTACCCTAACAGCTGAAATTCAAGGGTCAAGGGTGTGCAGAGTATCTACTGGAACTCCCAATCACTGTTAATGAGAATGTACATTGGTGCAGTCACTTTGCAAACCCCAGCGCTATTTACTAAAGTTGAATTGCTGCACGGTTTTCACATTCCACTCCAACAAAAATGCAAACTTACATTCCCCAAAAATCAAGTATGCTCATTGCATTAGTCATGATATCTCTGAGCTGAAAGCAACTCAAATTTCCATTAACTAGACGAGTGCATTTTACAATATTATGAAAAACAATGTAGATCAGTTTTGCAAACATGATGTTGAATGAAACAAGCCAGAAAAAGAAACCTGTTAATACAGTCAGTCGGCTTCCTTACATGGCTATTGTATATGGTTTAAAAGTAGCCACATAGACTATTGAAGTAGAAGTCCTGGAAGTCCTTACTTCTGCAAAACGGGGGACAGTGATGAGAATGGACCCTGATGAGAAGGTGACAAAATATTATTAATGTTCTTTTCCTTGATTTTGGGGGCTGGTTAGACGTGTTATTTACCCCAGAAAAATTCATCTCATTGGTGAAATTTTAGTGCAACACAATTATTTAAAATACTTCATATGGAATGGTTTTAACTATGAGAATGTGCAAAGCGAATAAAAATGGAGTTTCTTGATTTGGAGGAGAAAATTGAGCAGTCACACTTTCCCTCATTGCATAAGACAGTGTTGGGTGAGGACACAACAGCATGCGTCTTTTTTTTACAAGAGCTATTTTGCCCACTGCTGCCCTGCCCTTGTGTAGGCAAAAAGCAGGGGCAGACTTTCAAGAGAAGGCAGGGCTTCTGGATGCCATGCTCTTCAGAGAAGCCTTACAAAAGTCTCCAGACATTCCAGGGGTCGATAGGAGACTGAGTCCTATTGGCTGGAGGCGATGCCCTCTTTCCAGCTTGTTCTTTGCGAAACAATATTTTAAAAGTCTATGGAGTTGGGATGCTTGGATGGCTCTCTGTCGGTTAAACATCTGACTCTTGCTTTCAGCTCAGATCCTGATCTCAAGGTTCATGAGTTGGAGCCCCATTTCAGGGTCTGTGTTAACAGGGCAGAGCCTGCTTGGGATTCTTTCTCTCTCTCCCTCTCTCTCTCTCTCTCTCTCTCTCACAAAAATAAATAATAAAGCATGATGAAAAAAAAAAAGTCTGTGGAACATTCAATGGACAATCTTACTTGTCTTTCTATGTTGGGTGGATTCGTATCCAGAAACATCATTGAAAGTAAACGCACATACTTATGTGTAATTTAAATATAAATAAAATCTATTAGCTTCACTAAGATCTTTGTCAGTTCAGGCTGCTATCACAAAATAGACAGAGGGACTTACCAACACAGAAATTTATCTCTCACATTTCTGGAGACTGGAAGGTCCAAGATCAAGGAGAGGGTGAGCTTCATTATTCAGATAAAAGTTCTCTTCCTGGTTCGTAGGCAGCTGTCTTTTTCTTGTGTCCTCACGTAGTATAAGAGGGCAAGCAAATTCTCTGGGGTCCCTTGGATAACAGCACTAATCCTGTTCATGAGGGCTCTCTTCTTATGACCAATTCACCTCCCAAAGACACTAGACAGTCATTTTCTTGATAACAGAAGGAAACTACTGAGACCAGTAGAATCTATATACACTCAGTGAGGCACTCTATGTCTGTAATTAGAGACATGGGCTGCTTAGGAACTTTTAAAGGAAGACTAGTGGACCCCACCAGATGTAAGAGATCAAAAAGAACTTTCCTTATGGGAAGTGTTTGATTCTTAGGAAGCTAAGCTTTCTATCAGGACAAGTTCTTTTGCTACTAGGAAAGAAGTTTGCATTTACGTATTATTCACTCAGTTGTTAACTGAGCATTGCTGTGTCAGCCACTGGCTTGGCTCTGTGAAAAAAGAGTAAAGAGTGGCTCTACCACTTATTTGCTTACTGCAGGAACCGCCAAACACAAACGAACATAACGAAAAGATTTGTCATTTGGGAGAGTAGTGTCATCAGTAAAGCAAAAGAAAAACAAAGAAAGAGAGAAGAAGGAAGGAAGGAAGGAAGGAAGGAAGGGAGGAAGGAAGGAAAGAAGGAAGGAAGGAAGGAGGGAGGGAGGAAGGGCAGGAGAGAGGAGCGGGGAGGGAGTGGATGACAGGTTTTATATAGGCTGGCGAGTGGATGATTCTTAATGAAAAACGACTTGAGCATGGAAGCATGATAGTCAAGCAGAGGCTGAAACTCAAAATAAGGAAGTATTTGAAATAAAAACATCTGGTCAAAGATTTAGGTTCGAAGCTCATTGGGGTAGAAAAATAAAGGACTACAGTGTTGAGACCAAAATCTTAGAAATCTCTGTGGTCCCTGAGACTGAATGATGGGCCATGCTATGACTCTGGACAAGTATTTTTGCTTTTAATTTTAAATATTTTTGGGGGGCAGTAGAACTTATATACAATAAATTTCCCATATGTCCTGCTCATATCAAACATCAAGATTAAGAATTATACTGCATCTGTTCAATCTCCCACATTTAAAAACCTTAAGAAGTGAATACATTGTATGGAAATATCTGCTCTGCTCTTGAGACACCCACAGGACGGCTGGTGCAAATTAAAGCATCCATTTTGTTAATATGAATTACTGTACCTCACATCAAGTGCTATTCCCTTTCTTAAAGTGCGAATTGTTGATAAAATTGAAGTACTAATTCACATACTATACAAAGACATCAGAAACAAATTAGAGTCCAAAGAAAGAAATCTTGTGATGAAACAGCTTCTTAAACAAATCTTATGATCACAGACAGGACATCTGAACTAAGGAATACCCAATTTGCAAATTGTGTGTTCATGTGAAAACTGCGTCTAGCACGTCTCTCTTCTCCTGCCTGCTTGTCATCTGTATGAAATTGCTATAGCTTTTCCATAACAGAACAGCATGACAGGTGGTTAAGAAACAGAAATGTATCGTCTCACAGTCTGGGCACTAGAAGTTCAAGGTTTCTTTAGAGGGCAGTGAGGAAGAACTTGCTCCACGAGTCTGTCCTAGCTTCTGGTGGCTGGCTGGCAATCCCCAGACTTCCTCGACTTGTAGAAGCAGCACCCAGGGTGAGCCTTCCTCTTCAGAAGGTGTTCTCCCTGTGTGTTTATCTGTGTCCATATTTCCCCTGCTGGATAAGGACAGCACTCATATTGCTTTAGGGCCTCTGCCTACGCCACTATGACCCTGTTGTAATGTAGCCAATTATATCTTCAAAGAATCTATTTGCAAATAAGGTCACATTCTGACCTACCAGGTATCGGGAGTTAGAAATACAACAGATGAATCTGGGGGGGACATCATTCTACCCATAACATTCTGTCCTTGGCCCCCTTTCCACCCCAATCCATGTGCTTCTTTCATGCAAAACCCAATCAACCCATCTGAACACTCCTGAAAGTTTTAACACATTCTAGCATCAAGTCTGAGCCCCAAATCTCATCTACATATCACTGAAATCACTGAGACTTGAGGTGTGATTTGTGATTCATCTTGAATTCCTCTCTAGCTGTGAACTCGAGAAGCAATGTGCTTCCAGAATGCAATGGTGGGGCAGGTGTTAAGAGAGTCATTCCCACACCAAAAGGGACAAATCGGAAGGAAGAAAGGAGGCATGGGTGCCAAGGAAGTCCAAAACAGGCCAGGGCAAATTCCATTTGATTTAAGTCCTGAGAATGATCTGTTTGAGGTCCATAGTCTGTCCTCCAGGCTCAGCAGAGTGGCAGCCATGTTCCCCTGGCCTGGGCTCTCAGTCCATGGTGACAGTGGCATCTCAGCAGACTCCATATCCATAGCTCTTGCCTTGAAGTCATCTTTTTCTTCCTTTTATCTCCTCTCTGTCCCATTTGGTCCAGGCAAGCTGGCAGTGTGGCTGCTGGTATAAAACTCTAAAAACCACTCATGGCCTCTTGTGCAGTTCAAACTAGGCCAAATCATCGGTTAAGACTGGATATTTATTTCCTGGGTAACAGCATCTCTGTGTCTGGGTTCTGCTGAGGTGCTTGATTGGGTCCCTGAGTCATAGAGCGTATCTCTTCAGCACAAGGCTGTTCAGCCACATCCTTGGCCTTGTTTCTGGAGCATGCTGTCAGGAGAGACTGAGAATCTTCCAAATCATGAAGAGTGTGTTTCGTTTTAAGAGTTGCTTCATTGATGCATTTCTTTCCTCTTGCATTTGCTCTGAACACCAAGAAGAAACGAGGCTATTCATGAAACATTTTGCTTAGAAACGTCCTCACTACGGGGCTCCTGGATGGCTTAATCAGTTGAATGTCTCTCTCTTGATTTCGGCTCAGGTCGTGAATCCGGGGTTGTGGGATCAAACCCCGCGTCGGGCTTCATGCTGAGCATGAAATCTGCTTAAGATTCTCTCTCGCTTTCCCTCTGCCCCTCTCCCTTGCTCTCTCGTTCTCTCTCTCTGTAAACAATAGAAAAATAAATAAGAAAGAAATCTCTTCATTACATATGCATACATGGTCTAACTTCCACAAAACCCTGGGACTCAGTACAAGTAAGTTCTCACCATTTTATAGCAAAAATGGCTTTGCCTTCAGTTCCCATCACAGGTTCATCATTTCCGTCTTAGCTCTCGTTAGAATCACACTTAACAACCATGTTTCTACCAACAGTCTCCTCAAGGCATTTAAAGTTTTGTTTCCTTATCGAACACCTCAAAACTCTTTCTGTCCTTATCCGCTACCCAATCCCAAAGCTGCTCTCACAGATTTCTCATTTGTTTCACTAGCACCCCTACTTCCCAGTATCTGGATGGCCATCGTGGGAAAAAAATGATGAACGTCATGTCTGTGTTGCATTTACTGTCTTAAGAATGAGATGCAGTTACTGACAGAACACACTAGCCTGGAGATGACGGCAAACCAGTCGGCAATGAACGTAGTCGGTGTTATAATAAACTCTGTGTCATCAGTTTATGGGACTTTCTGCTCCACATTTTCCAAATGCCAAAACTGTATTCACTTAAGGTGTGCACACGGACTGAGCTCTATCATGCTAAAACTTAACAAATAAACCTGCAGGATTCTTCTCTAACTACTGAGTACATTTTTTTTTTAGATGAGTGTCTTTTGAAGCAATACTCCAGGGGTGCCTGAGTGGCTCAGTGAGTTGAACACCTGACTTTTGATTTTGGCTCAGGTCATGATCCCAGGGTTGTGGGATGTGTGCTGTCAGTGCAGAGCCTCTGTGAGACTCTCTCTTCCTCTCTCTGCCCCTGCCAACACCCCCTCCCAAAGTAAATAAATAAACTTAAAGAAAAATGAAGCAATACTCCACATGGAAGCCTGAATCAATGGCTGAGTTATTTCTACATCTCAAGTTCCTCATTTGCTTCTCTTAGAAAACTGTTTCATCTTTGACTAATATGTCTATTTGTTCCTACCAAAATATCATAGGATCCAGTGATATCCTTCAGCATAATTATCCTCCCAATTCCAGCTACCCTGTGCTTCTCCAGGAAGCCAGAATAATATGGAGACCAACAAATTCAAAGGTCAGTAAGCTATGTGGGGCTCAGAGATAACGGCAGAGATCATTTCAGAACTTGCTTTTCCAGAACACTCTCCAAGAGGTGGTAATAGGCACACAGCCTCGCAAGCAGGAAGGCAAGGTCAAGGGGACTCTGAGAATCAGCTATTGTGATTGGGTGTGAGAAGGGAAATGAGGTCCTTATGATGGTAAAGAAACCTTGTTCCAGACTTAGCAGATCATGAGTCACAATAATAAATCTAAAAGCTGTTAAACGTCAACACACAATTATTACAAACTGACATTCTCAAGTGACTTGCTTGGTTGTTTTCTTAAAACGTTTTAAATGCTCATTGACTTTTGAAAGACAGGAGTACAAGTTGGGGAGGGGCAGAGAGAGAAGAGGGCAGAGGATCTGAAGCGGGCTCTGTGCTGACAGAACAGAACCCAACATGGGTTCTCGCAGACCCCGAGATCACGACCTGAGCCCAAGTCAGAAGCTCAGCCGGCTGAGCCACCCAGGCGCTCCTCAAGTGCCTTTTGTTTTTCATCTTTTTAAAAAGACTTTTTAATGTTTACTTATTTTTGAGAGAGAGAGAGACAGAGTTTGAACAGGAGAGGGGGAGAGAGAGGGAGAGACAAAATCCAAAGCAGGCTCCAGGCTCAGAGCTGTCAGCCCAGAGCCCAACATGAGGTTTGAACTCATGAACCATGAGATTATGACCTGAGCCAAAGCTGGACACTTAACTGACTGAGCCCCTCATGCCCACTCCTCAAGTGACTTTTAAGTACAGTAAAGCCTTGGCATGTTGAAACATAAGAAGTATTTAAAATATTGAAATATACTCAATAATATGTGTGAAATATTAATAGTGATGTTTACCCACATGTGCAATTTATTTTATTTTGAAATGTATAAAAAAGCCTCGATAAACAGATAGATTGAAAGGGCTACATATGATAACACAAGAACAGTAAGGTTAACGGTAGGGTATAGGTGGTGGATATATGGATAGTAGATATAAAATTATTTCAGCTTTTTAATATGTTGGATTTGTTGTTGTTGTTGTTAAAAAAAAGAGGCTTGAGAAGTAAACAGGTATAAACCTGTTCATTCAGACTGATTGAGTTATAGCTACATTAGGGATTGGCTGAATTCCCCGGACCAGCTTTATTCCTCTTTCCAAATGGGAATTGGACTTCAATTTGTTTGGGACTAGGGAGATCTCATCCTGCGGCTTCGACACCAGCCTTGTAAGTAAGGTCTCTTGCTCATTACACCTGCTGCCTGCACATGTAGAGTGGCTGGCCCTGTCTTCCATCTCCCCCTGTGCTCCATGGAGAAGGGCATACTCCAGCCTCATCCAGGAAGCTCCCTGCCCTGTGGAGGTGTCCGTAGGGAAATCTGAGTTGGCCAGTGACATCTCTGTAGGGAGCAGTGACACATACATCAGACTCTCAGGGGATACTGGTCAGTCTGGGGGCACCCTGAAAATGCCACCTGCTTAGATGCCCGTGCTGGAGGCATCATGCAGAGTGCACTGAAGTGGAGTTGGGAAGGACAGGACTATGTGGCAGGCTGCCCACCTGTGCCCAACTAGAGCCTCAAGTTTAAGTTAGAAGAGGTCGGAGTGTTTGGGTGGTTCTGCGGGTTAAGTGTCTGACTCTTAGTTCCAGCTCAGGTCGTGGTCTCACAGTTTGTGGGTTCAAGCCCTGGATCAGGCTCTGCATTGACAGTGTGGAGCCTGCTTGGGATCCTCTCTCTCTCTCTCTCTCTCTCTCTCTCTCTCTCTCTCTCAAAATACAAATAAATAAATACAAGTTAGAAGAGGTGAAATTAGGAAAGATGGGGCATGCAGGGGTGTCTGCTACTCCACCAGCTTGAGGGCTGCCAGACAAGGCGGACACACCTGGGAGAGGGGGCATTAAGCCATTTTGCAAAGCCAAGAGGTCACAGGCATAGTAAATTAAGGTCTAAGCTCCTATGCTAAGTCTGATCGGAATGCTAAGAGACGGAACCCCTAGAGCAGTGAGGACAGAGAAGGGGAAGATTCCATGGTAATTGATAGACCGACAAAGAACCCCCATGCTGTCTGGCCCCTCAGACAAGGGGAATTTTAAATAGTAATTACCCTAGGCTTCTGATAATAGAGAAACATACCTCCAAATCCTCTAGGAGAAAACTTGCTTGCTTTCTGTCTCTTGATGTCATAAATCTTATACCTTTGGAATATACACACCATGAAAATGGCTAAAACACCGTCCAAGATTGCCTGGGTCAGAAGGAATATAAAAGAGGTGGGGTGGGTGGGGTGTTGGGGATTGGAGGGATGCTATTTAAAATACAGACCACTATGGAGGCTGCCTTGCCCAGATTTCATCCATCGCTTTTGTGAGGTTTCTGGTCAAGGGCAAGTACGAATGTAAAAAGTCTTCTCCACAAACATGGAAAAGCTGTAGCCTTGTCCATAGGTAACCTTAACTTGTACCGTCTGCCAGAGACAGTTTGGATTCAGCCATATTTATAAATCAGAGATCTTGACATTGTTGTACCTGATTCCTAGCTACAGTTTTAGACTGAGATCAAGGAGGAGTCTGTGCCTGTGTGTTTATGCAATGTCTACGGATATGTGTTGGTATAGTGATGTTTTTCTATCTCTTGAGGGTGTTTCAAAAATAATTTGTAAAAAAGAACGATTTAATTGGCTTAAAGAAAAATTAGGTCTTTTTAAAATAAAAGCTATTCATTTATTATTTCTTTTTTTTAAAGTTTTATTTATTTTTGAGAGAGAAAAAGAGACAGTATGAGCAAGGGAGGGTCATAGAAAGAGGGAGACACAGAATCCAAAGCAGGCTCCAGCCTCTGAGCTGTCACCACAGAGCCCAACACGGGTCTTGAACTCACAAACCATGAGATCATGACCGGAGCCAAAGTCGGACGCTCAACTGACTGAGCCACCAGGCATTCCAGAAAAATAAGTTTTACTATCAATAGTATACTTATGTAAAGCTGAAACTTACATTTCTTTCACCTGCTAACCAAAGTTTCCTTGGACTACCGGTATGTTTTTGATAAGATTATGAAAGATTTTTTTTTTTACTTTTTAAGTAATTTGCTTAGAAAACAAAGATCCTGCCTTTGAACAAAATCATTTTCTATGATTCACGTTGTCCTTATCAGATCTTTGATCACTTAAGAAAACTGAGTTTCTAATAAAAGGGCTAAGTTTTTTTTTATAACAAAACACCTGTATTTGCCTGAGAAGTATTTATTGTCAGTTTAAAGAATTTAAAAATTAACTTAAAAAAATAAGTTAAAATTAAGTTAAAAATCAATTAAAAGTTAAGTTAAAAAGTTAAAAAATTAAGTATTTTCAATAAATCTGTGATCTTACTTAGTCAACCTTTGATATATTTATAAAAAAGTTTTAAGTTTATTCACTTATGTTGAAAGAGAGCTCGAGCAAGCAGGGGAGGAGCAGAGAGAGCAGGAAGAGACAAAACCCCAAGGAGGCTCTCAGTGTGGGCCCTATGTGGGTGACATCATGGCCTGAGCCAAAACCAAGAGTCAGACGCTTGCCAGGCTGAGCCATCCAGGCAGCACTCATCAGATCTTTAAATATGGTCTTTTGTCATTTACAGATAGGTATTGTTTTACTCTGATGCTTTTACAAAAGTGTTCTTGCAACAGTGTTTCATCTTCAAGGAGTTTCATGAAAAGACTCTGGCGGGTTTCTAAGTCACATCAATTTCCCTTCTTGTAGGAGGGGCAGCAATGAGCCATTCCCGTGGTTCCCCAAGGCCACCCCCAAGGCCACCCCCACGGCTTCACCAAAGCCCAGCACCGGTTCCTGCCCTCCTTCTCCACATCAGTTAAAGGGGCCCATTCCACTGATGATATCATGCTGTGAGAACCTTCTTGGGCCTCTCCGAAGGAGAAGATGGGCAGTAAGCCTGCAGAAAATCCATGCCAATGCACCGTCAGGGGTTTGGGGGAGTCGTTTGTTTGGGGAAGACGTGCATTGTCCCAGAAGATGAGACTGACAAGGCCCAAAACTATTCAATCCTTAAGAATATGGAAGAGGTGCAAGCTTGGGGGCGGATTTGGGGGTCCTGCAGGTCCTGGATGACTTCTATTCTGTACCTGGCATAGTGCTTCCATCCTTTATACCACCTGGTAAAGAAACACCAAAGAAATTTCTGAGAAGGCAGAAATACTAGTGAAGCAGATTAAAACTCTTGGCCTCTTCCAAGCATTCGATGTGTCTGTGGTCTCAGAAGGTATGGATGGGTTTGGGGTTGAGCATCATGGCAGAGTCAACAGAAGGCCACAATATTTGGGCCTACCTCTAGAAATAGGCGGAAACTTTATATAAACACGTGGATCCCAGCTCCCAGGACTACACACAGCAGGTCTTCAGGTACATCCTCCAAGCAAGGAACAGCATTGCATAGCAAGGATTTCCATTCTTATCGAAGAACATATAATCATGAATGAGTCCTTGTGGGGTCATGATATATGAAAAGACATTTGGGTCAGCCTGCAAGAGCCTGAGCGGGGCCTCACTGTTTACCACATCATGGTCCCTAAGGCACTGATGGACCCAAATTCATGACTGAGCCTGGGCCTAAGCCGCAGCAACTACTTTTCAGGAGATACAGCAGATCAACTCTAGAGGAAGAGGGGCCAGCATGGTGCCTGGGGGGAGTTGGCGTATTGCCAAAGAGTTAATTATATCTTTGGAATACAGAGACTTGGTTAATCAGTCGCAGTGTGTCCTGTGTGCTCTAACTATGACCCAAGGCAACAGTCAGAGGAGTTTGGGGCCATCCACCAGAGTTCCCAACAGGTAGGGGTTGACAAATGGATTTCCTTGGCCCCTTCCTCTGTGTGAGCATTCTAAATATGCCCTGATTTGTGTGAATGCTGCATCTGTCCCTACCCAAGCCTCTCCCTGTCACCATGCAAATCAGGCTGTCACCATTAGGGGACTATAGAAGCTGAGGACCATATATGGATACCCTCATCAACTAGTCAGTGATAGGGAGGGGGAAGGAGTGTGGGGGTTGTGTGTCATATTTCAGTCGTGATGTACAAGGCTGGGCAGAAGACACATGCATTGAACCAAGGTCTCATCTTCCCTACAACTCCTGAGCAGGAGGGTTGACTGGTGGAAAGGAAGAATGGAATAATAAGGCAGCAGATTAAGTTACTAGCAGATAAAACCACCACAATCAAGGGACTACAGTGCTGTCCCAGGCTTTCATATATTGACAAGATCATCCACGAGTGCTGTTGCCACATATGCCAGACTGGAGGCCTTAGCTGAGGCACCCAATTCCTGTAAAGGCATGGAAGTCCCAGGAGACAGTCCTGTCACCAGACTGTCACCATGGTTCAGTGTGTTATGCTGCTGAGAACAGCAACCCCCCTCACACCTGGGGAAGAAATTATCTCCTGGAATTCGTAGTAGGACCTCCCACCAGGGAGGCCAGATTGTCACCTAACAAACACCCTCCATTCTAGTGAAACCCTTTGCTGATGGCTCAGGGCACCACGTTGTGGGAAAGGGGCATGTCTAAGATTGTAAAGTAGATCACAAGGGATGGTGGTGGTGGAGGTCGCCCAGAGGACGAGCTGGAGTTGGGCAATTGGGGGTGCTTTCCCCCTCTCCTGCCCTTGGAATGTGTGTTTTACCCAACATTCCCACAGTGGGAGCTGTTCCCAAGGACGCAGTTATGAGAGAGTAAGGTGTCTTTGAGACTATCTGGATGGTACATGTGAGTAGACCCAGTGAAGGAATCTATACAAACTTTTAAGACTCTGGCAGGAAGTTGAGGAGATTTACTCCTATTGTGGCCACCTAAGACAAACATCCCAAGTAAGTTCCCTTGGCCGCTAAAACTAGCACTGGCCAATCTGGAATGGTCTGCCTCTTTCTTTGATCTCTCCTTGCCCTCCACATATGGGAACCAGCTTATGAACCAACAAGAACTAAAGGTAACAGCTAAAGCTATAAAACTCCTACAGCAAAAATGAGTAAAACCTTGTGATCTTAGGCAATGTTTCTTTAGATACGACATCACATTCACAAGTATCAAAAACACACAGTAGAAAATTTGCCATTCACAAAATGTAAGAGCTTCTGAGAATTCAAGGACACCATCAAGAAAGTGAAAATGCGGTCAAAAGACACAAAGAAAATATTTCCAAGTGACATGCCTGAGGGGGATCTGGTATGCAAATATATACAGCACATTAAAATCCAACCATAAAAAGACAAATGGTTAAAAGTACTCAACATCATTGGTCATTAAGGAAATGCAAATCAAAGCCACAATAAAATACCATGTAAAATCCAGTAGGATGGCTATAATAAAAAATATAGACAGTAACAAGTCTTGACAAGAATGTGAAAACTGGGATCCTCATTGATTCATAGTGAGGTTGGAAAATGGCGCAGCCATTGCACAAACCAGTAGAGAAGTTCCACCCAAAGTTAAACAAGTTATCAAATAATCTGGAGATCCATTCCTAGGTATATATCTGAGAAAACTGAAACCATAGTCTTCCAGGAAAGCTTGTACAGAAGTCTGCAGAGCAGTGTTATTCATAATAGTAACAATGTAGAAATACCCATACTTATACCAACTGACGGATGGGTAAACAAATGTACAATAGCCACACAATGGAATATTAGTAAGCCACAAAAAAGAAAAGAATAAAGTGCTGATATTTGCCCCACATGGGTGAACAGTGACAACATGCAGAGACAGAATCCAGAGACAAAGGCAGTCTGTTGTATGATTCCATCTACTGGAAGCGTCCAGAATAAGCAAATCCATAGAGATAGAGAGTAAATTTTATATATATATTTATATTATATATTGTATAACACCGAGCTGGGGGAAAGGCCTGGGCAGTAGATCAGCATTGTGTTTAAGGATTAGCATTTAACATGACTTTTTAAAATATTTCTCATTCACCATTATCACTTTCCTGATTTTTGAGGGTAAAGCATATCCCTGCATCACCTTTTGCTTGCTTTAAGGGTGAGTTTATGAATGTGATTCTTTGGTTGCATTTTTTTTTCTGTGAAACACACTGAATTTCATGCAAAATGTAAGTTATTTGCAAATAAATGCTTTTAACCCAGAGGTTTTCTCCTTTGTAATTTCAAGGAGGCTTACGGTGCATACTTACATAATCAACATCAATGTTGGGAAATTTACATTAGAAATTATTCTATCCAGTTTTTGTAAATTGGAGATTTAGTCTCTGTTTATCTTTACCTACCTGGCTTAGATGTCCTGAATGAGCATTTGATGGAATGTGACCTGTATTATAACATAGTACATTAAGTCCGTGTTTCCTGCTTTCCTATATATCTTTCTAAAATCAAATAAAGATTCCTAATGCCTCCTTTTAAAAAAATTTTTTTTAACATTTATTTATTTTTGAGAGACAGAGAGAGACACAGAGCATGAGCAGGGGAGGGTCAGAGAGAGAGAGGGAGACACAGAATCCGAAGCAAGCTCCAGGCCCTGAACTGTCAGCACAGAGCCCGACATGGGGCTCAAACCCACAAACTGCGAGATCATGACCTGAGATGAAGTCAGCCACTTAACCAACTGAGCCACCCAGGTGCCCCATAATGCCTCCTTTTTAGAAGTCCTCTCAAACTTCACTTACCAAGCACCCCACAATACTGCTAAGTTCTACCCACCTTTTCCTGTTAACATCCTACCTCATTAGTGAACAGCCAAGGTCAGCGGGTTGAAAATGTCCTCCTTTCTCTATGCTGTGAACATGACTTCACTGAAAACCACTTTTTCATTGTTCATTTTATAGTTTCCCCAACTGTTTTTGCATGTTGTACATCACAACACACTGCAGATTATCACCAATTATCATGGTTTTTTGTTTATCATTTGAGAATGTGCCTAGTGGTTTAGACTTGAATCTTACTGTTACCTTCCCAGAAGTGATCTTGGCTTCCTTACATTCATAAAGTTCAGAATGTGCTCTAAATAATAAGTCTGGAGCTACTTTGGATGAAGCCACCATTTGTTCAAGTGTAGATCTGACCTTCAATTCCAAATTCCCTTTCCTGATGTCAGCATCTTCATCATGCACATGAATATTGTGTCTTGAGTTTTCCATCCATTATGAACTCAATATTTGTGTCTCCCTAAAATTCCTATGTTGAAGTCTAATCCCCTTTGGGGTGATACTTGAAGGTGGAGCCTTTAGGGTGTAATTAGGTAGAGTCTTCATACATGGGATTAGCACCAATGGTGGTTTGTTATAACAGCCCGAAGGCTGCTAAAGATGCCATCCATCTAAAGTAACATCCATCTCAAAATAGCACAGGTTCTGGAAAATTATGAACACTTTACACTCATCCTGTGAATCTCCATTAATAGATTAAAACAATAATCCTGTGTTATGGCCCGTGCATCCAGTATTTCAGAATCCAAAGGGCAAAACTTCCTTTGGATTCTCAATACTACGTGCTGTGAGGTTCCCCATTTCTTAGTAGCCCCAAGACCTCTAGATCTTCCGTGTTCCAATTATGAACACAACATACCTTAATATATCTCCCCAGCTAGTCACCATGCATGATTTTAGAACAAAAAAAAATGCAAGCTTTCCATCAGCAATCTTTATACCCATCATTTTGGTATTAAAAGTTAAATATTACAAGTTCCTTGATATTTTATATTAACACTTTTTATTGAACTATATATCAAGTAATACAAAGTTTGCCATTTTTAGCATATCCAATATGTTGTGCGACTGTTACCTATCCAATTCTGAAACATTTCCATTACTCCAAGAAGAAACTCTATACATAATAACAGCTCATCCTAATTCTCCCCTCTCCCTGGGCCCTGCAGCCACAAATCTTTTTATCTCCATGAATTTGCCCTTTTCAATGTTACATAGACATGGGACCATACTGTAGGTGACCTTTTCTGTTTGTCTGCTTTCAGTTAACATGTTTCCAAGGGTCATCTGTGCCATAGCACATACAAGGGCTTCATTTCCTCGTATAGTTTGCTAATATTCCACTGTGTGAACATCTCACGTTTCATTTATTTACTCATCAAGTGATGAACACTTACACTGTTTCCAATTTTCATCCATTTTAAATCATGCTATGAGCCTTCAGATACAGGCTTTTCTATAAACATATGGTTTCGGTTCTCTCTGATATATACTTAGGAGTGACATTGCTGAGTCATATGGTAATCCTGTGTTTAACTTTTTGAAGAACTACCAGACTGTTCTCATAACAGCTGCATAATTTTACATTCTCATTATAACGTATGCGCGTTTCATTTTCTCCACATCCTTGCCAATATATCGTCATGTGGCTTTCTGATTATAGCCATCCTGGTGGGTTCTGGATCACCTCATTGTGGTTTTGATTGCATTTTCCAAATGATTAATGATCTGAACATCTTTTCATGTGTTTGTTGAGCATTATTTTAATGTATATCGTCTTTGGAGAAATGTCTGTTCAAATCTTTTCCCCATTTGTCTTTGGTTTGTTTTTTTATGGTGGAGTTTTAAGAGTTCTTTATGTGTTATGGTTGCTAGGCCCTTATGAATATAATATGAAAATATCTTCTCCCAGTCTGTGGTTGTCTTTTCAGGTTCTTGATATTGTTCTTCAACAGCAACAACAAATAATAATTTTTTGGTTTTGATACATCTAATTTACCCATTTTTTAATTGCTTATGGGGTCTTTTTTAAATGAAATATCTAAACTTCCATTGCCAAACCCAACCTCATGAAAATGTCCGTATATTTTTCCTTGTAAGATTTTTATAATTTCATTCTTCTATTTGGACTTTCTATCCATCTTGAATTCATTTTTGCACATTGTGTGTGGTAGGGGTCCACTCTGTGGGGGTATGTATCCAGTGGCCCCAGCCATTTGTCAAAAAGACTGTTCTTTCCCCCACTGGGTGACAATCAATCTTGTCATCCTGGGTGACAAGAACAAGACTGTTCTTTCCCTTCTTGTTGATAATCAATGGACCACAGATATATGCATTTATTTCTAGACACACAAATCTATTCCAGGGACCTACCCATATGTCCCTAAACCAGTAACATACTCTATTAATCTGATTCGTGTAGCTTCATATTAAGTTTCAACATCAGGAAGTAGAGTTCTGAGACTTTGTTCTTTTTCAAGATTGTTTTGTCTACTTTACATTCCTTGAAATTCCATAGAAATTTCAGGATCAACATCACAATTTCTTCAGAAAGGCAAACACAGGATTTGAAAGGCATTGCATCGAATACTTAGACCACATTGGGGAACATTCATCTTAATGATATTAAGTATCACTGTTTATAAACATGGCACATCTTTCATGTGTCTTACTGAATTTCTCTCGACAGTGTTTTTTTAGTTTCCACTGTACACGTCTTCCAATTGTTTGGTTAAATTTATTCTAAAGTGGATTTTTTTGATGCTCTTATAAATGCAATTGTTTTCTAATTTCATTTTTGAGAATTCACTACTAGTTTTTTTTTTAATGGAGAACTTATTTTTGTTTGTTGCTTTTGTAGCCTGCAATGTTGCTCAGCTCATCTGTTAGTTCTAATCCTTGTCTTTAGAGGGCTCATTAGTCTTTTCTAATTTAAAATCATGCCATGTACCAAACAAAAACTCAAAGGCAAACACTAAAAACAAATCATGTCATGTGCAAATAGAGATAATTTTACTTTTTTCTTTTCCAACTGGGTGCTCTTACTTTCATTTCTTGCCTAATGCTCATGATTAGAACTTCAGTACAATGTTTAGTAAAAATGATGATCTTGGACATTTTCTTCATATTCTTGATCCTGGAGGGGGACAATCTTTCAGTTTTTAACCATTAAGTATAATATTAGCAGTGGGTTTTTCATTGATGTCTATAACCAGGTTGAGAAAGTTCCATTCTACTCCTAATTTGTTGAGTATTTTTTACGTTTTCGAAGGTGTTAGATTTTGTCAAAAGTTTTCTTTTGTGTCTGGTGAGATCATCATTTCCCCTCTTCATTCTGTTAAGATGGAGTATGATATTTATTATTTCCAGAGGCTGACCCACCTAGAATTCCTGGAATATATCCTATTGGTAATGGCATATAATCTTTTAAAGCTATTAATGGTTTAAGCTTGCTAGTCTTTCACTGAGGAGTTGTGCATCTATATTCATAAGCTATATTTGTACTTTTATTTTTATAAAGTGTCTTTGTCTCACTTTGGCGCAGACTCGTGTTGGCACAGTAGAATGAGGTAGAAAATACTCCATCCTCTTCTATGTTATTTAGAAAAACCTTTGGGATGATTGATGTTAATTCTTTCTTGCTGTAGTTTCTATTGAGATTTTCTATTCTGCCTGATTCACTTTTGCTACTTTGTGTGCTTCCAGAAAATTTTCTAGTTTTTTCAGGTTATAGAATTGGTTCAATGTATTCAGTCGCTCAGAGTAGCCTTTTATGTCGCTCTTTGTTTCTGTAAGGGTAATAGTAATGCCCCCAGTTTCGAACCTGATTTTGCTAATTTAAGTCTTTTCTGCTTCCCTGGCCTGGGTAAATCTTGTTAAAAGTCAGTCAATATTGCTGATCTCTTCAAAGTATCCACTTGTGTTTTTATTTATTTTTTCTATTGTTTTTCTGTTATCTGTTTCCTTTATTGCACTCTAATCTTTATTAGATTATTTTCTTGCTTTGGTTTCAGTTTGCCTTTTTCCCCCTTAGTTTCTTAAAGTGGAAGTTTAGGTCACTGATTTGAGATTTTTAAAAATATTTTTTCCAATGTTTATTTATTTTTTAGAGAAAGAGACAGAGCATGAGTGGGAAAGGGGCAGGGGTTGGGGGGGAGGGGAACGAGACACAGAATTCAAAGCAGTCTCCAGGCTCTGAGCTGTCAGCACAGAGCCCAATGCAGGGCTCGAACTCATGGACGGAGAGATCATGACCTGAGCCAAAGTTGGATGCTTAAGGGACTGAGCCACCCAGGCGCCCCTAAATTACAGATTTTCTTATCAAAAGTGTGGTGCCTCTCAGATACGATGTTTCACACTAAATGTTCCTTTCTTGCTGTTGTAATTTTAACACATTCAGTTACATTTTAACATCAGGCCCCCAAACAACATGTTCTCTTTATTTATTTCAAATCATCAGGTATTTATTTTCCCCTGGGTATCTTGTACATGAAGGATGATCTTGGATCTTTGAAGTTTATTTTAGACCTTTAAATGTGCCTGTCGATTTGCATATCTCTCACTAGAAAATTTGTCTTTTA
Organism: Suricata suricatta; assembly: GCF_006229205.1. Lineage (NCBI taxonomy): Eukaryota > Metazoa > Chordata > Mammalia > Carnivora > Herpestidae > Suricata > Suricata suricatta. The sequence goes on along the minus strand of NC_043701.1, from coordinate 100,142,623 downwards.
CCTTCAAAAGCTGTCTGGTTGCCGATTCCCTTCATCTCTGCGGGTTAGAGCTTGCATTTATTTTCTGCAAAGGCTGAAGGTTATGCTTTGACTTGGACTCGACATAATTGGACTGACCCCTTTTAAAAAGCAAAATTCTTAATTTTGCTTTTGTTGTGTGTTAGATGGGATCGTTTATATTTTGAAAAAATTAAAAATAGTTTTACAATCTCTTCAAAAGTAATTGGGTTGGCAAAGTTGCCTTTGCAAAGCTTTCACAAAGCTCCACGCTGGAACTTGGTTCCAACAGTCATAACGGCTAATTGCCAGAACATTTTCTGTCTTCGTGACTGGCAATGTTTATTAAATACAATTCAGTTCAACAAATGCTTGTTGTATGCTTTCTGTTTATCCGTTGCTCTGGGAGGCACTGGGGGAATTCACAAAAGAAAATACACGGTCCTTTTGTTCAAATGAACATGCTCTTTGATAAAGTAGGTAATTCCATAAAATAATCCAGTGCAATAGCATTTCAGCAGCTACAAGGGCTTAAAGATGACACAGTGAACCTGGGGTGATGGGGATTCAGGAAGGTTGCGTTTCCTTTCATGTAACAAATGTTATTTTCCTTTCTCCTTTTTTTGTGATTGGATTTAATTAGTCAGGCCTCAGGTATGTAGTGTTCATATAATATTGAGATTTGTCCATCTTTGGGGAGAAAAGGAACATAACTTTACCCAGAGCTTTGGCCCTAAAGGTTGATGTCCACAGTGAAAGAGATCATGCCCGGAGTGGGCTGGGACCAGAGGTGGTGTGGCTAAAGTGAAGAGAAAGAGGGAAGTGCTGAGGAGATTTTAAAGTGGTTTGGATCAGTGAGATGTGGGGTGATCTTCACAGGGAAGGCTCCAAACCTCCCTGAAATTAGAGTGAACTGGGTCTCAGCCCAGATGTGATGCTAGGAAGAAAGTAGAGACAAGGTTTGTCATAAGCTATAAAGATGCACTTCCCACCACCGAAGAGGCTGTTGTCACATCAGGAACTCATTTTGTGACATTGGGTTTGAGACTCTGATCTGACTCCCACTGGAGCTTCAATATGACAGTAGGATTTGGGAAGCTAGTGTTTAAGGTAGAGGTCAGAGCTGAAAATATATATTTCAGAGGCATCAGCATGTAATTGGACATGATCTTCAAAGAATAAGTACAGATGGAATCATAGGGGAATCCAAGGACTCATCCCAGTGGCATTTCCATTTTTAATGTCAAGAGATGAAGGAACCACAGAAGACAGAGAAGCTAGGATGGACCTCCCAAAAAGTAAGAGAAGACTAGATGATGTCACCAGTCAAAAGTGAATCAACTGTTTCTAGGACAAATGAGTGATCACCTCTGTCCACTGCTGGTGACCAAGAATTGACATTGTCCATAACAATATGGACATCATGGATGATTGGCAGCATTTGTGAAGTTATGCACGCAAAAGTTGTTTCAAATAAAAATTGGAGGAGAAAAACTTAACATGTAGAGACAACTTTGTCTACATGTGTTATAAGACAAGTTTTAAAAATAGAACTAACGGGGCACACGGGTGACTCAGCTGGTTAAGCATCTGACTTCAGCTCAGGTCATAATCTTACAGTTCATGTGCTGACAGCTCAGAGCCTGGAGCCTGCTTCAGATTCTGTTTCCCCTCTCTTTCTCTGCTCCTCCCCAGCTTGTGCTCTGTCTCTGTCTCTCTCAAAAATAAATAAACATTAAAACATTTTTTTAAAAAAACAGAGCAGCAGGTAGAAGTTGGACATGGGATCAAGAATGTCTTACTTTGGGGGACACCTGGGTGGCTTTGTCTGTTAAGCATCTGTTTCTTGACTTCAGCTCAGGTCATGATCTCAGGGTCCTGAGATCAAGCCCCACATTGGGCTCCTGTAGGGAGAGAGTTTTCTTGGAGCTAGAAGATGAAAACACTGACTAAAGCCAAGTTTAAGGACACAGGAGATTGTCTGCCTTGAGTTCCACAACCCCTGGTGGACAGATTTTAGGAGACGGATTGGGACAGAGGAAGACGTGATATGCAGAGAGAGTCCAAAGGAGAGTAGGTCTGGAAAAGGAAGGAAAGTCCAGAGGTCCTGGGCATCTTCTGTTCACAGACATGGACTGAAAGTTGTGATGAATCAAGTCAGAGCCCCTGTGCAGACAGCAGCAGTAGTACTCAAACGGACATGAGTTCGAGCCTTGTTGAAGTACAGGCGGAGAGTACAGCCAATGTCACACAACATAATCATTATTTGCTGCTGCTAAGAAGGAGATCACCTTGGGGACCAACTTCGAAAGCAGCGATTCACCAAACAATGAGTGGGAAAGATTTAAGCTATGGGCGTGTGTATATTTGGGAAGGGGCCTGGCACAGGAGAGCTAGGTGTAGAAGTAACGTTACACTGACGGAGTCCAGGTCTTGCTGATTGAATCACAGGCCAGCAAGGGTGAGTACCATCAGTTCTCGGGTGCCAGTGCCTCCAATGTTCTCAAAGGGATTTAGATCTCACAAAAATGACTCAGGAATGTTAACATACATCCAGGTCAATGTCTACTTTACAAACAGCACTGGGCCTGGGCACCTGGGTGGCTCAGTCGGTTGAGCATCTGACTTTGGCTTAGGGCATGATCTCACAGTTTGTGGGTTCAAACCCCGCATCAGGCTCTGTGCTGACAGCTCAGAGCCTGGAGCCTGCTTTGGATTCTGTGCCTCCCTCTCTCTCTGCCCCTCCCCCACTCATGCTCTGTCTCTGTCCCTCTCTCAAAAATAAATAAACATGAAAAAATTTAAAAAATGAAGCAGCACTGGGTCTTTTACCACTGATTTCCTGTCTCAGATCTGTTAAGGTATTTCATGGCCTGCTGGAGACTGTGCATTCCCTTGCTCCCCTTAAAATGCTTAACTCCGAAGGCTTCTCCATTCCTTACCCAACACCTCCGAGGTGGTTCTTCAAGTGGTGTGCCAGGTGGCCTTAAGTCTCAAAAATATCTAGGGGCCTCAAATGACTTGTGTCCCGAAAGCCGCTGCCTCTGCTTTCTTTTTCCGGGAGACCTCCTAACTCTCCCTGTTTCCAGGCTGTAACAATTGAGAACAATCGACAGTTTGCTCTCCCGTTCAGGGAGGCCTGGGGTCCCACAGACAGCTGGGTTCTGCAACAATGATGGCTCTCCTCAACCTCTACTTCCCTCCCAGGCCTCCGAGACAGACAGATGAGGCATTAGTTGGTGAAATAGCCAATCTTTTGACTGTCAACTATGATGCACAAACAGACAGAGGAATGCAGGAAAACCTCACGCTGCGCATGACTAGAGTAAAACATTTACCTTTTCATGTTTCTTTAACAGATTTTGCTTTTATATATAAAGAGAGATAAACCTGCCAAATCCAAAGTCATGAAGGCTTTTTCCTAATTTTTATGGAAGTTCTATATGTAGCATTTGTGCTTATATTTATATCTGTAATCCAAGGCTGTTGGGTAATTTTGGCATATGTTGTGCAGTAAGGGGCATGGTTCACTTTTCATACCAGATCCAATCAATTGTTTCTACACCATTTGTTAAAAATATGAAACTTCATTCCATACCATTTCATTTTGCACCTTGTTTTAAAATTCTTTAAAAAAATTTTTTTAAAGAGTGAGACAGACAGGCAGAGCATGAACTGGGAAGGGGCAGAGAGAGAGGGAGACACAGAATCTGAAGCAGGCTCCAGGCTCTGAGCTGTCAGCACCGAGTCTGACGTGGGGCTTGAACCCATGAACCGGGAGATCGTGACCTGAGTCAGAGTTGGATGCTTAACCAGCTGAGCCACCGAGGCGCTCCTAATTTTGCACCTTTCTTGAAAAATCCGTTGGCCATATATGTGTTCATGTGTCTTACACCCACCACTCTGTTCTGTGGAGCATTGTCTCCCTTTACACCAATGCCACACTCTCTTGGTTACTTTAGCTCTACAGTAAATTTTGAAATCACAAAAGATACCTCTTTCAACTCTGTTTTTCTTTATCAAATTAATTTTGCATTTCCTGGGGATTGGTTTCTTCTTCTTTTAGAAAGGTTTTAAAATTAACTTTATTTATTTTGAAAGAGAAAAAGAAAGAGAGTAGGGGAGGGGCAGATGAAGAGGGAGATTGAAAATCCCAGGCAGACTCTGTGCTGTCAGTGTGGAGCCCAATGTGGGGCTCAATTTCACTAACGTTGAGATCATGACCAGAGCGGAAATCAAAGAGTCAGGTGTAACTGACTGAACCACCCAGGTGCTCCTTCCCAGGGAACTTTTAAATACTCTTATCCGTTTCTACAAAAAGCCTGCTGGAGTGTTAATCTGGATTACATTGAATTTGCAGATCAATTTTGAGAGCACTAACACCATAACAGTAATGAATTTTCCAATCCATGAATTTTTTATTTAGATTTTCTTTAATTTGTCTAATATTTTGTAATGGTTGTATAATATTCAGCTAGCACTTGTTAAAATGATTTATTTGTTTGAGTAACATTTTTGTAGAGTTAGGGGATTTTTCTTTATAGATGCTTACATCATCTGTGATTTTATTTATTTTCCTTACTGTAGCAGCTAGAATCTACAGCAGTGTTCAATAAAAGTCTTGGGAGCCTGACATTTTGTGATCTTAAGGCGGAAGCGCTAAATTTTTTACCATTTGTTACAACATTAGCTGCAGACATTTCATAGATGCCCTTTAGCAGGTTGAGAAAACATGCTTAGATCCCCACATTCCTGAAATTTTATAAAATCAGAAATTGACATTGGATTTTTTTCAAATTCATTCTCTAACTCCTGAGATGATCACTTTCTTCTTCTTTTTAGATTACTCACATGATGAATTAGATTAATTGATTTAAAGATATTAAATGTACCTTGCATTCCTGGGATTTATCCCACTCACTTGGTTTGATTCGCTGACACTTTTGTGTATTTATATTCATGAGAGACAACAATATACAAACGTTTTTCTTATACTTTTTCTCTATATTTGTGTTCAGATGATGCAGGCTTCATAGAGTAAATTTGAGAGTATTCATTCTTTCTAAGTTTCAGGAACATTTTGCATAAAACTCATATTATCTCTTCCTTAGATATTTTGTACAATCCATCAATAAAGCCTTCTTTGTGTCGAGTTTTCTTTGTTAGAAGGTTATTAATCACAAACAGGATTTAAAAAAATATATAGTTTCTTTTAAGTTTTCAATTTCTTCTTGAGTGAGGCTTGGAGGTTTGTATTTTTAAAGGATGTATTCATTTCATATACGTTGTTGAATTTATCACTGAGAAGTTGTTTATGATATTCCTTTATTTTTCTTTTAACATCTGTAAAACCTATAGTGATGCCAACTTTCTCATTTTTTATATTGACAATTTCTCTGCTCTGTGTTTTCTTCAAATGTCTAACTAGCGTTTTTATCAATTTTATTTACCTTCTGAGAGTATCAGTTTTTTGTCCCATTAATTTTCTTTATTGTTCGTCTGTTTACTTCTTATTGATTTCTTCTCTGATCTTTATTATTTCTTATCTGCTTCTCACATGGTGTTTAATCTGGTTTACTTGTCCTCATTTCTTGAGTTGGTAGCTGAGATAATTGATTCGTCTTCTTTTCTAGGATAGTCGTTCAATGCTATATCTTTCATTTTTAGTGTTGCTTCAACTCTGCCCTGGACTTTTGGTACGTTGTATTTCTATTTTCATTCAGTTTAACTCCTTGGTAATTTTCCTGTGGGTATATTCTTAGATCCATGTTTCAGCTTGTTTATAAATATTGAGGATTGTCTAGATAAATTTCTTTTGTTGAATTATAATGTAATTTCATAGTGATCAGAGAACATAATATGTATGATTGGAATTTTATTACACTTGTTGATTTGAGCTCCAGCCTGCCGTTGGCTTGTGCTACCAAATCAGTTCTTTTCATAGTTTCCAAAGTGCACTGCAGATTAGAGATTTGTAGCTACCTAAGCCAATTCCTTGAAATCTCTCCCTGTCTCCCCTTCTCTTTCAACATACACACACTCCATTCTAGTTCTCTGGGAGAACCCTGATAAATACAGATTTTGGTTTAATGGCCTAGAGTATTGGCTGTCTTGCAAAATGCCCTAGGTGGACTTTAATAGAATACGTGTTATTCTGTTTTTTAAAATATTGCTACATAATTGTCTATTCGGTTATTCTGTTTTCTTACTTATTTTCTCCCTTCTTTCTTCTCTTGATGTTGAAACACACAACTACAAGTGTGGATCCATTTCCTTATGACCATTTTTATCAGACTTCATTCCATGTATTTTGAATTCTGTTAGTAGGTGAATATACACTTACGATTATGTCCTCATATGACAAATTGACCCTGTTTTCCTTTGAGAATGACCCAGGAGCCCCCTGGGTGGCTCAGTCAGCTAAGTGTCCTACTTCGGCTCATGTCACAATTTCACAGTTCATGGGTTCAAGCCCTGAGCCGTGCTCTGTGCTGACAGCTAGCTCAGAGCCTGGAGCCTGTCTTTGGATTCTGTATCTCCCTCTCTCTCTGACCCTCCCCTGCTCGTGCTGTTTCACTCTGTCTTTCAAAAATAAATAAAAATATTAAAAATATTTTTTAAATGATCCACTTTATTCTTGGCAATATTCTTTTCTCTAAAAATAACTTTCTCCCTTATTAATGCAAGAACTCTTGAGATGTCTGGGTGGCTCAGTCGGTTGAGTATCTAACTCTTGATTTTGGCTCAGATCATGATCCCAGAGTCATGGGATCAAGCCCACATTGGGCTCCATGATGAGGGTGGAGTCTGCTTATGATTCTCTCTCTCTCCCTCTACCATCTCTCTATCTCTAAAATAGAAAAATAAGAACTCTTTTAATTAGTGTTCAAGAGGTATATATTTTTCAGTCATTCTATTTTTAACTTCTCTGTGTCTTTATATTTAAAGTTGATTTTCTACAAGCAGCATATAGTCAGATCCTATCTTCATCCAGTGTGAACGTCTCTGATTATTACTCTAGGGTTTAGATAATATTTGTATTGCGGCGCCTGGGTGGGTCAGTCAGTTGGGCGTCTTACTCTTGATTTCAGCTCAGGTCATGATCTCACGATTCATGAGTTCAAGTGCTGCATCAGGCTATGTGCTGACTCTGTGGAGCCTGCTTGAGATTCTCTCTCTTTTCTCTTTCTGCCCCTCCCCCTGCTAACAGACACATACTCTCTCTCTCTCTCTCAAAATAAACTTTAAAAAGGATAATATTTGTATTTAATGTGATTATTGATACATATGATCTAGTTCTACCATTTTGCCATCTTTTTAAAAGTTTATTCCCTTTTCTTCTTTTTTTTCTTTCTTTAGATAATCAAGTTTTTTGTGATGATTTTTTACCTTCTTTTTTTGGTGTCCTGAGTTTAATTAGTTGTTTCGCTGGTTGTTTTAGGGTTTATAGAATACATGCTAACTTAACTACAGTCTACTTTCAAGCAATATTACATTTCCTTACGTACTCCTAGGAATCCTGTAATGATTTTGTTACTCTTTCCCAAAAATTCATCCTAATGTTTTGTACATTTCTATGTATGTTATATACCTCAAATGCATTACTCTTTTATTTCCTTTAAATAACTGGTTATAAATATGATTACATCATGACAGCGCAGAGCCTGGAGCCTACTTCCGATTCTGTGTGTATGTGTGTCTCTCTCTGCCCCTCCCTCACTTGTGCTCTCTCTCTCAAATATAAACAAACAATTTTAAATAATTAAATAAATATAAAGAAATAATTGGCAATATTTTATTTTGTTTTGTTTATTTAAAAATTTTTTTAAATGTTTATTTCTTTTTGAGACACAAAGAGAGACAGAGCATGAGCAGAGGAGGAGCAGAGAGAGAGGGAGACACAGAATCGGAAGCAGGCTCCAGGCTCCCAGCTGTCAGCACAGAGCCCAATGAGAGGCTCAAACTCACAAATGCGAGATCATGATCCAAGCTTAGGTCTGACGCTCAACTGACTGAGCCACCTAGGCGCCCTATATTTTGTTTTATTTTTAATGTTAATTTATTTTTTAGTGAGAGGGAGAGTGAGCTAGGGAGGGGCAGAGAAAGAGGGAGACAAAGGATCTGAAGTAGGACAAGGGACTCAAACTCAAGAACCATGAGATCATGACCTTAGCCGAAGTTTGTCATTTAACCGACTAAGCCACGCTGGGGGCCCCAAATAATTGCATATGTTAAAAAAATATTAAACTTTATAAAGTAAAATAAAATAAAATTTCAAAAAAACAACAAAAAATAAATAAAATAAAATTATACAGTTATTACAAAAAATTAAATTAAAAAAACAGAAAAATATTTTTTAAATAAAAAAATAAAAGAGATTTTGAAAATCAGAAACAAAGCTTTTATTTTATTTTAGAAATAAAGTTTCTTCATATAATCATCATTCGTAGTATTATTTATCCTGTTGTTTAAATCCTAATTTCTACGCTGGATAACTTGTGGTTCTTTCTTAAGGACTGCTTGCAATTATTTTAGCACAGCTGCCAGGTAGTGAAATCGAAGCCTTTGTAGGTCTACAAAGTCTTTGTTTCCCTTTGCTTTCTGAAAGGCACATGACTGGGTGCCAAATTCCAGTGTGACCCACCTCTCTTTCAGTGCTTTTAAGGTCTGTTGTTTTGAATCCACTGTGGTGAAAAGTTGTTTCTATTCTCTAGCCTTTGTACCTCTGAGCATAATGTGTCTTTTATCCTCTGCCTGATTTTAAGGCTTTCTCTTTATCAAGGGTTTGAAGGAATTTGATTTTGATGCTACGTGGTGTCATTATTTGCTTCTCCCTGAAGGTTTATTTACGTCCTACACTCTTCCTCCCCCTGGGATTTACAGCCTTTGACAAACTTTGGAAAAATCTCAGCCATGATGTCTTCTCATAGTTGTGTCCCTCCTTTAGAGGCTCTGGTTACAAATTCAGTTGTCCTCTTGAGGTGCTCCGTTGTTCATTGGTGCTCTGTTGACTTAATACAATTGTTATTTGTTTCATTCTGTTATGTACTTTGAGTAATATCTATTGCCATGCTTTCAATTCCTCCAGTGACACAGTGGCAGGCCCCCCTTATGGGATTGGTATCTTCCAGTGACCACTTCTTTCTGGCTGGTGGCATCAGGCTTGCCGGACCCCATCAACGGGCCCCCTTTTTGAACCAGGAAAGGGATGAGCTCCTTGAGTCACTGTATTTCACTCTGTTGGGGGTCAGGAAATGCTGAGTTTTGATCATTCTCTTCGGTTGGACTTGTTTTGTGCCTCTGGTGTTATTTCCAACATTCTCATTTGTGAGGAGAGGGAGGAAAAAACCAATTCTAGACCATCTTGTCTGGTTTTGAGATTCTCCACACAAGTCTTTTCATTTGGAAAATGAGTATTTTGACAGAATGTGCCTAATGGGGTTCCAGTAAAGATGGCACTGCCCGCTGCCTCTTCAGTATTCAGTCTTGTTCAGTGTCGTCCTCATTCCTCTTCACCTTCTCTGTGTGTCCCATCCTACCCTTACCGTCTGGTCCCTAACTGTGTCCACCAAAAGTGTGACACAGCATGTCCCATGGCGCCTTTTGGCAGATATCCCATTGCTATGAGCTTATTTGGAATTTTATTAAGAGTGTTTATTAGGACTGGATGTGTGAGGAGAAAGGGAGACAGACACAGAGAATTTACCCTTGGCTTCATTCTCCCACTTTGTTATGAAGCATCTGTGACCTCTAACCAATTGCTTTTCTGTCTTTACCACAATTTTCCCGTGCCCAGCAAAATACACATACCTGAGCCCACTGCATGTTAAACTGGAATTAAAGTGTTTGTTTCTTTGTTTTTTCATTTCTGTGGATATTACTTTCATTCTTTCTTTCTTCTCATCATTCTTTGGAGCTCTGAGCAGAAATTTTAAGAACCCAAGTACAGACATAATGGATCATAATTTTCTACTCAGAAAACTGTGTTGAGTGAAGAGATTTTGCTCAATAGTATTTTGAAAATCAAAGAAATAAACAATGGCTAGGCAGTGTATAAACTATTAATGATTTTCAATTTATTAAGCCCCAAGAAAGGGATAAAAAGGATTCCTAACATAATTAAATGGTGGAGAAAGAATTATGTCAGACATTAAAGATGCCCTGATACCCTGTCACTTGATATTGGTTTTCTATCTCGAGTGTTGTGAAGTGTGTAATACATTCTGATGGGCAGATGGATGTTGGAGTTTGATATATTGACACAACACTAATAACCCAGCAGGCTCTGAGATTAATGCACACTATGTTTAGTGAATGCAGACACCATTCATCATGTGACTACTTATCTGAATGCAAAAAAAGAAAAAATAAAATGTACATACCTGAGAACTTTTTTAAGTAAGCTAAAGATATTATTTTTATATATAATGGTTGGTGCAATAGGACAGTTAAAACTCTAGTGTCAAAAACAACCCCCACATTGATTCTAATAATTAATGAAATATAGTGTTTTCTCTGAAATATGCATATATACACATATATACATATATATACATATAAAATGAATTTTAAGAATGTATTAAATATCAGAATTTCTCTCAGGACTTATACTTCATATTTCATTGTGTTCTCTTTCACAACCACATGGCAAGATAAGAGGTTATTGGCTTAAGTAGACAGGAAATCAGACTGAGACTATTTAGATGAATTTCTCTAGGGAACACTGTATTTAAAATAATAGGTTTAGTTTATAACTCCTGAAGTTCTGAATAAAAACTCATGGCATTTGAGAAATGATTGATGATCAGCCTGAGGCAGGAAATACAATGCTGTGAAACAAAGAATCAGTCAAAATGACATTGGCAGCAATATCAGGAAACGTCATGGGACAATATGAGCATGCGAGAATGCAATTGACGATGAATGCAACTGACGATGAATGCAACTTTATGTAAACAGTATGAGCGAGGACAGTACTGCTTTCAACCAAGAGGAAGGAAAGGATTCACTTTCCCACCTGGAATAATCTTAATGATGACAACAATGGTGATGGTGATGGTGATGGCGATACAGATCCCGCCCAATGTCTGGCATTCAGACATTAAACGTGAGACAGAGCGGTGATGTATGAGAGTGGACGAAACATATGAGGGAAGCGTGGTGCTGGCCCTACTGCCTACCGTGTTTTCAGGACACCTCACAGATAGCAGAACCCAGGCAGGGGACAGTGCACACTTTGAATGAATAAAGAAGGCCAAGGTGGAGCTCTAATCAAGTTAAGCAGGTTGAGCCCATGAAGCAGAATATCGGAAGAGACAAACCTGCTGAGACCGAGGGCTTTAGAGATCTACAGAACTTCTTCCAAGTTTTCTGCTGAATTCTGCTCAGTGCATGCATAGCTGAGGTCAGTGTCAGAACCATCTTCAGCTACAGAGCTGACACAGGGCTAGAAATAGTTTGTGTTCACAATAACTAGAATGTGTGAAAAAAGTTAACTCTGAATCAAGAAAAGGACCAAAGGAATGGATGAGAGATAAAAATGCCCAGAGAAAACAAGGCAAGGAATAACCTGTGTTTCCAACAGCAGCATCAAGTAGGCTACCCAGAAGATAATTGCTCCAAGAGTGGATTATAATTAGTCCTCAACTAAATGCTGGTCTTCCCTAACAAAGCTGAAAAGCAAATGTTAAAAGTATCAAACTGTACCCTATTAAGTTAAATGAGTCTTAGAAAAAGTTTAACAATATTTATAAAATTACCAAAAATATTTACCATCAGATACAGTAACATTTACAGTATATACCAACCAAGACAAAATTACCAGCTCCATAAAAATGCAAAAAATAAGAAATAAGATGAAGAGAAAAAATAATACATCGAGTCCCTTGTTGGGCTCTGAGCTGATAACACAGAACCTGCTTGGGATTCTCTCACTCTCTCTCTGCCCCTCCCCCACTTGTGCTCTCTCACTCTTAAAATAAATAAATAAACTTTAAAAATGGCAATACGTTGAGTCTACCCTACAAATGAAATATTTGTTGGAATAAGTGGACAAAGACCTTAAAAAGTTTCCTGTTTGGAGAATAGGAGAAACCTAATGGAGGACCTGGGGGAGGGGAAGAGGGAGAGAGAGCTGGGGAGAGAGAGGGATGCAAAACTTGAGAGACTATTGAATACTGAAAACGAACTGAGGGTTGAAGGGGGAGGGGGAGGGGGGGAAAAGAGGTGGTGGTGATGGTGGAGGGCACTTATGGGGAAGAGCACTGGGTGTTGTATGGAAACCAATTTGACAATAAACTATTAAAAATATAAAAAAATAAAAAGTTTCCTGTTTGATAATAAAATTCAAGGTACTCGTGAACTTGAACACATAGCAGTAGAAATCATCCAAAATGACATGCACAGGGAAACAATCTTCAAAAACTATCCAGGCATCACTGAACGTAGGACAAGTCAAAGACCTACATATAGTTGTGATTTGAGTACCCAAAGGAAAACAAGGACACATATTTGAAAAAAACAGACAGTCAGAAATTTCCCAAACTTGTCTTTCATGAAAATAATACGATAACATCAGTAAAGAAATAGCACTTACAAAAAAGAACTGAGTAGAAATTGTAAACCGAAAATTATAAGAACAGCAATGGACAAATTGTATGCGATGGATCCGCGTTTTTATGGAGAGGACAGAAGATAGTCAATGATCATCGCACTCTGAAAAACAACGAGCACAGCACCAGCCTGCGGGACAGTGCCACAATAGCCATCATTAGTGTTCACAGTTCCAGGAGAGGTGCTGAGAGGGAATTCGAAGAAATAATGGGAGGGAATTCCCCACTATGACAAAAGGTACAAAATTGCAGATTCAAGGAGCCAAGCAAACCCCAAGCAGTCTTAAACTAAAGAAATTCACACCGAGAAGTCTCATAATCGAATTTATAAAAATGAAAGATGAAGGGAAAATCTTGAAGGCAGCCCAGGAGAAAAGATGGATTTCCTGCAGTGGAATAACAATTCACATGCTGATAGATAGCTCATCTGAACCCAGGGAGACCAGAAAAGAGTGACACAATGTTTTTAGGTAGTAAAAGAAGAGAATTGTTTATGCAAAACTCTACATCTAGCAAAAGAAAATAAATCCTTCAAGAATGAAGAGGAAATATAACATCATCATCAAAGGAAAAATTGTTAAATGTGTCACTTGCAGACCTAACCTTAAAAATTAATTAAGGATCCTGTTCAAATAGAAAGAGAATTTTTTAAAAAAGAGAGAGAGAGAATCTTGGAGCACCAGGGAGGAGTAACCGAACAATTAATTAGAAATGTGAATGCACAAATTAACTTTTATAACAATAGATTAACCTTTAATTCATTAATTTTGTAAATCATATTAGTCACCGAAACAAAATATTAACATTAGCTGACACTCAAATATTAAATGAATATTTAAAAGTGGGTAAGGTAGAGGGGCACCTGGCTCAATTGGTTGAGCGTCTTACTTCGGCTCAGGACTTGATCTCTCAGTTCATGAGTTCGAGTCCCCTGCTGACAGCTCAGAGCCTGGAATCTGCTCCCAATTCTGTGTCTCCCTCTCTCTCTGCCCCTCCTGCTCATGCTCTGTCTCTCCTTCAAAAATAAACATTAAAACTTTAAGTGGGTAAGGTAGAGAAACTTACATAGCAGTGAGGATTTCACAATTAATTCAGAGTGGTAAAATGTTGACACCAGTAATACACACACACACACACAGAGAGAGAGAGAGAGAGAGAGAGAGAGACCACTACAAAAAATATACAGAGATACATTAAAAAATAAAGATGGAATTTTGCATTGCATAATGGTAAGTAATCCACAGGAACACAAGAATAAAGAAAGAGACAAAAATTAACCAGAAGAAACACACAGAAAACCAATAATAAAAGGCAGACTTAAGAAGTAACCTGTCAATAATTACCTTAAAATTAAATGGCCTGAATGTACCAATAAGAAGACGGAGACTTCCAGAATAAAGATCACTCAAATTTACACTTTTTATAAGGAACTAGAGTCAAACTCAAAGGCATAGATAGATTGAAAGTAAAAGAATGGAAAATTGCATATTATGCCAAAATTAACAAAGGCAAAACAGGAGAGGATGTATTAATATCTGATAACGTTGACTTCAGAGCAAAGGAAATTGCTAGAAGCAAGGAGAGGTACTATAAAATAATCACTCCATCACGAAGATATACTGATTTTACATGTGTGTGCACCAAGCAACAAAGCTGCAAAAGGTGTCATGCAAAAGCCAATAAACTGAAAAGAATAAATAGTGAATCCATAACCATGGCAATGTGTTAATATCCTCTCTCAGCGACTGATGGAACACGAGACTGAAACTTCCTCCGCCCCAAGCAAGATCTGAACACAGCAAACATCGTGTACGGCACACTCCTAGCACACCCCACCCAACCACAGCGGAATGCACCGGTTTTCAAGAATGTTCGTCACCACAGAACCTACCCTGAGTCATTGAAAACCATCAACGGACTTAACAGAACTAAGTCATACCAAGCATGGTATCATAATAGAGTTGAACAAGAAATCAGTAACAGAAAGACGACGGGAAAATGTCTAAACCTGGAAATTAAACACACATCTAAATCATTCTTGTGTCAAAAAAGTTTCGAGGTAAATAAAAAAGTATTTGAGCTGACTTAAAATCAAAATGCAACTATCAAAATTTGTGATTTGAATAATAAATAATTTAAAATTATAAAAAAATAATTGTGGATTTTATTTGCCAATTACACCACTTCCTTGAAGTTGGGGGGAAAAGGCATTTAACTTTTTAAAAAGTTTCTAAAACATCATTGAGTGGCACTAAAATGAAAATAAGATGAAAGTACACTAAAATAAAAATACGCTAAGTGCTAAGGGTGAAATTGATGGTGTTGAGTGCGTACTTTAAGAAACAGGGACAGACTCATGTTGGCCATCTAAGCTCCCACCTCCAGAACTTAGGAACAAAAGTAAAATAAACCCCCCAAGAAGGAGAAGGAAGGAAACAATAATGAAGACAAGAATATAAATGAATATAATTAAAAATAGAAAATGAGGGAAAAAAATCAATGAAACAAAAAGGTGGTTTTTAAAGAACTTTTCTAGCAAATTTATGCTATTTCTATGAAGACTGGCAAAAATAGAAACAAGACACAAATCACAAATATCAAACATGAAATAAAGAATATCACTATAGTTCTGAAAATTGAAAGGAAAAGGGAATATTATGAAAGTTGTAAACTCATAAGTTCATAAATTTAGAAGAAATAAAACAATTCCTAGAACACCAAGGTCCTAAACTCAATCATATGAAATAGATAATCTGAACAGCCCTATACCATTTACAGAAACTGAATCCATAATTTAAAGTTTCTGATAAAGAAATCTCCAGGCCCTGATGGTCTCACTGGTGAATTCTAGCAAATATTTGTGAACAAATTAGCACCAACATTTTTAAATGTTTATTTGAGAGAGAGAGAGAGAGAGAGAGAGAGAGCGAGCCCGTGAGCAAGCTGGGGGGGGAGGGGCTGAGACAGAGGGAGACACAGAATCCAAAGCAGGCTCCAGGCTCTGAGCTGTCAGCACAGAGCCCAGTGCCTGGATCAAACCCACAAACTGTGAGATGGTGACCTGAGCCAAAGTTGAACGCTTAACTGACTGAGCCACCCAGGCGCCATGATAAGTTAGCACCAATTTTAAACAATCTTGTCTATCAAACTGAAGAAGAGAAACACTTCCAAACTCACTTATTGAGAACAGTATTTCTTTGATACCAAAATCAAAGATAGTTGAAATAGAGAGAGCTATACTTAACATGAACTTATATGCAAAAATCCTTAACAAAATATGAGCACATGAAATCCAGCATGTGTTTTATCTGTATACTTAATATGTTATATATCTTAATATATATACTATATTATATATGTATTTATACACCATGACCATGCATGTGATTTATTCCAGATGTCCATGGCTTGTTTAACACTTAAAAGCCAATGAATAATTTTCTATATCAACAGGCTTAAAAAGGAAATATCTATGACCATATCATTTGTACAGAAAAGCATTTGACCAAATCCAACAGCCATTCATGAAAAAACTCTTAGCTAGTTAGAAATAGAAGAACATTTCTTCAGCTTGATAGGTGATTTATTAAAAATGAAAAGCTAATTCCATACTTAATGGCCAAATACTGAAAGATTTCTTAATAAGACCAGGAACAAGGCAAAGAGGATTGCTCTTCCCACTCTATTTCGACATGCTATAGGAAGTTCAAGCTACTGCAATAAGAAAAGGGGGAAAAAGATACAGACTGGAAATAAATAAAACTGTTTCTATGATCAGATGACACAATGTAGAACATTCAGAGAAGCTACAAACAAAACAAAACAATACAAACCAAAACAAAAATCTCCCAGAGTAACCAAGTAGGATGTAAGATCAACACAGAAAAAAATTTACATTTCTATTTGCTAACGTGGAAACCAACCTTAATACACGACATCATCCCTAATCACCCCAAAGTTAAAGAAATACTTGTCTAAAATTAATAAGACAGGTAAAGAATACATATACTTAAAATTACAAAATGCAGAAGAAAGAAATCAAAGAAGACATAACTAAATGGAGACACTTATTAGTGGTTTTTGGATTGGAGGATTCAGCAGAGCAAAGATTAAGTCTCCTTAAATGGAGGTACAAGTTTCATATCACAGTTCAACAAGGCGTCTCATGGACATAGTCAAGGTTATTCTGAAGTTTGTATGAAATGGAAAGGAACTAAAACAGCTAAAACAATTACACAAGCACAAAGTGGGCAACATCATTCTAGCCAATATCACCATTTACTTTGTGGCTATAGTAGGAAGACATCATGACATTAACGGAAGAATAGACAGATAGATTAACAGAGAAGAGAAAATGCATGGACTAGGGGAGTCGGGGGTGCCTGGTTAAGGAATCGACTCTTGAATTCAGCTCAGGTCATGATCTGAGGGTTTGTGCGATCAAGGCCTGCATTGGACTCTGTGCTGAGCATGGAGTCTCTCTCCCTCTCTCCCTGCCCCTCTTCTGCTCATGTGCTCCCTCTCTCTCTCTCAAAATAAATAAATAAACTTAAAAAAAGAAAATGCAGGAATAAACTCACATAAATATGGTCAACTAATTTTTAACAGAAAAACATAATAATTTAATGTCAGAAAGTAATCTATCAGCAAACAGTGTTGGAAAATTTGGAAATTCCTATGCAAAAAAAAAAGTGAATTTTCACATAAACCTCAAAGCTTGAAATAGGTCAGTCTGAGGACAGAGTATCATATATTTTAACTCATATGTGGATCTTGGTAAACTTAACAGAAGACCATGGGGGAAGGAAGGGGGAAACAGTTACAGAGAGAGAGGGAGGCAAACCAGAGAGACTCTTCATAGAGAACAAACTGAGGATGGATGAGGGTGGGGGGAGGGGAAAGTGGGTGACGGGCATGGAGGAGGGCACTTGTTGGGATGAGCACTGGGTGTCTTATGTAAGCCAATTTGACAATAAATTACAATAATAAAGAAAAATAAAAAAAATTAACCTAAAGTCAATCATAAAGTTAAAAGTAATATGTAAAACTATAAAACTTCCAGCAAAAAGCATAACAGAAAAACTTCATAATTTAGGCACAAAACATAAAAGAAAACAAATACGAATTGGATGCCATCATAATTAAAAACATTGCTCTGTAAAAGACGTGGTTAAGAAGATACCAAATCCAATTACAGACATAGAGTTTTGTCTTCCTGATCATATTTTTCTGAAAGAACTCATATCCTGAATATACAAAGAGCACTCTAAACTTAACAACAAGAAAACAATTGGAAAATGGGAGGATATTCAATAGCCAATTGTATGTATGTATGTATGGGAAGAAAGTCCGCATGATAAGCCATGTGGGAAATGCAAATTAAAACCACAGTGAGGTGTCACCACACACCTGCCAGAATTACTAAAATAAAAAAACAATTTAAGGAAACACTAATATTGTGAAATTCTGGCAAGGATACTGAGAAATCCTTCCATCCATACATTGCTAGCCAAAGAGTAAAATGGTGCAGCCAATCTGGAAAATATGGGCAGTTTCTTATAAATGTATGTATGTGACTACCAGATGGCACAACCTAGAAATTGTACTTCTGGGCATTTATCCCAGACGAATGAAATCTTATGTTCATCCAGAAACCTACAAATGTGTGTGCTGTGTAGTTTTATTTGTAATAGCTCAATAACGGAAATAGCCCCAGTGTCCTTCAATGCGTGAATGGTTAATGAGACATCCATATGAACCAACGACGGGAGTCTTCTCAGCAATTAAAAGGAACAACATAATTCATGCAACAGCTTGGAGAAATCTCCAGGGAATCACGCTGGCAGAAAGAGTCCAGTTCCCAGAGGTGACATATCGCGTGAGCATAGCATTTTAAAAACCATACCATTTTGGAAATGGAGAACAGATTAACATTCTTTAGGCGTTAGGAGAGAGGCAAGTGGCTATAAAGGGCAGGCACAAGAACCTCCGTTGCAATGAATCTGTCCGATAGCTTCATTCTGTGATGCACACAAGACACGCTCACGTGATGAAAGTTGTATAGGGAATCAAATACAAAAGCAAATACCCAAAAGTAAAACTGGGGTGTTGGAATACGATAGGTGGATTGTGTCCATGTCAGCAACCTGATTGTGACACTATTACCATACTTCTTGCAAAATGGAGGAAACTGGCGATAAATACACGGGATCTCTCTATTTTCCATCTTCTAATTTCATGTGAATCTAAATTGTCTCAAAAAGTTTTCAATAAATGAAAGGAGACCGTGCAGCTTAATTTTTTCAATGCAAACCAGTAATCAAAAACCAAGAAGCCTGTCTCCAGATGGTCCATGTCTAAGTCTCACGTTATTCTGCCTCTATTTGGATGCTAAAAAGAAAGTCCTAGGAAAGGAGATTGGCTTGAAAACTACACGAACAAACCAAATCACTTGCCTACAGATGAGACTAGAAAGTTCACAGTTCTGCCCTGAGAACAGAATTCAAATACCATTCATAGGTGAAATATCTAAAATCATTGAAGTCCTATCTAGAGATCTTGACAGACCTGGAATTATTAACAATCTTGAATATTTACGGCGTTGCTCCCAGTTCATGGATGAAATACTGTGGCTCGGAAAGCTCCCAAAGCTAGAAAACAGCAGAACAATGATTTTTGTGGGAGCTTGGGTGGTTGTCCCAGAAGTGGACCCTGCATCAGCGAACCCATCCCGGGAAACCTGAATCCTCGGCCTCCCGGATAGTGTACACGGCTCTGTGCAGAGTAAGAGACAAGAAAACGGCTCTGCAAGTGAGGAAGTATGAGTAGAGTCTAAGCACGCCAGAGTGGAGGGGTGTGGGCCACGAACACACACCTTTCTTCCAGGGGTGCTGGCTTGGACACCGAGTGAGCCTCCAGTTGAGAACTTGAAAGAATTCACCTTGCTTGGTCGGAGAACAAAAGTGCCCAGAGCCTGATAGAAGTGGATTTTATCAACACCCTCATTCAGATGTCACAGGCATCTAAGAATTGTATATTTTGAAGGTGTCCAACACGATGTTTTTTTTTGTTTGTTTGTTTGTTTTAAAATTTTTTAATGTCTTTTATTTATTTCTGAGAGACAGAGAGAGACAGCACGAGCAGGGGAGGGTCAGAGAGAGAGGGAAACACAGAATCTGAAGCAGGCTCCAGGCTCTGAGCCAGCCATCAGCACAGAGCCCGACGCGGGGCTTGAACCCATGAACTGTGAGATCATGACCTGAGCCGAAGCAGGCCGCTTAACCAACTGAGCCACCCAGGCGCCCCCAACATGATGTTTTATAGGTCTGCACGTTATGAAATGATCACCGTAATCCATTTGATCATGCCTGTCACCTCCACCTAGTCGCTATTGGTGTGTGAGTCATGTGAGCACATTACAAGTATGGTCTGCTCTCATCGCAAACTTCAATTACACAACACTGTGGTGGTGACTGTCACTGCCGTTCGAGACCTTCACAGTTATGAGCACCAATGTTCAGGGTGTTTTTCTGTTTTGTTTTGTTTTTTCAGTTTCTGAAAAGGTCCATTTGCCCCGTGACAAGATGAGCTATTTGAATAGATACATGATTTTGCCGCAGAGCAGGACGATACAGACAAATAGAAGTGGGGTTGATTTCCACCAGATGACCTTAATTTCCACCACACGAACCGTGAATGTTTTCTTTGCACGAGAATGAGTATCAGTGGCAAGTCCAATAAAGTTCTTAGGTCTCTTAGTAGGACTGTGAAATCTTTATATTTTCTTTTTTTTTAAGTTTGTTTATTTTTGAGAGAGAGAGAGAGAGAGAGAAAGAGAGAATGAGTGCGGAAAGGGCAGAGAGAGAGGGAGACACGGAATCCAAAGCAGACTACAGGCTCTGAGCTGTAGGCACAGAACCGGATGCAGGGCTCCAACTCACAAACCATGAGATCATGACCTAAGAGGAAGTTGGATGTTTAACTGACTGAGCCCCCCAGATGCCCCTGAAAACCTGATATTGTCTAAGGATTGACTTACCTGTAGTCTTTCCCTACACACAGATCTGGCTTTTTTGAAATTCTATTAATGGTAATACATGTCATGCAAATTATAAGCATGAAAATGGATTCCTTTCAAAACCTTTGTTTTCCTCCCAGTCTCATAGTGTGCATGCATCTTAGGGTGCTTGTGAACAGAAAACCTTTATTATTTATGTTCTGGAGGCTAGAAGTCCAAGGTCAGGCAGGTTCTGGGGTGTAGACTGTCAGCTTCTTACTGTAGCCCCCTGTGTTGAAAGGGGTGAGGGATTTCTTTAGGGCACTAATCCCATGGTAAGGGCTTTATCCTCATGGCCTAGCCATGTCCCACGGCCTCACCTCCTAATATCATCACAATGTTGGGCATAGAATTTCAACATGTGACTTGGGGGGGGGGATATTCAGACAATACACCATACAAGCCCAATCTTAACTAGTGAATCAACTTCTTAACCTTCTCCATTCTTTATCAGGCTAAGTGCAAGGGCAATATTGAACAGGACTTTTAGGAACTTATATTCTCAATGCTATGGCATTCAACTATCCATTGATTCTGTAGGAAACATTCACACGTCACTAAAAAAGGAAATATTGCATGTTAATAATAATTCATATAGAGGAAGATACAAGCATCTATACAAGTCCATCTGGAAACGATGAAATCTATTATATATTTCTCCTCTATACATGTTTAACTTTTATTTTATTTTTTAAATGTTTTTACATTTATTTATTTTTGAGAGGCAGAAATAGACATAGTGTGAACAGGGGAGGGGCAGAGAGAGAGAGGGAGACACAGAATCTGAAGCAGGCTCCAGGCTCTGAGCTGTCAGCACAGAGCCCAACATGGGGCTCAAACCCAAGAACTGTGAAATCATGACCTGAGCTGAAGTCAGATGCTCAACTGACTGAGCCACCCAGGCTCCACATTTTACTTTTATTTTAAAACACATAGTAGCATTCTATAATTTTATCATTTCATATTGGAGTTGCCTTCATAGTATTTTGGAGATGAATGTGAAATATAGTTTTTTAAGTAACATATAAGCCACACAGGTGTCTTCGTATACTGGGAAAGCAGTTATATTATGATTAAAATAAGGTCAGATGTAAATAACAATAATAATGAAATGGTCATTTCAAGATACCTGAGTGGCTCAGTCAGTTATGCATCTGACTCTTGGTTTCAGCTCAGGTCATGACATCATGGGTTTGCAAGACTGAGCCCCGCAAAGGGGTCCAGGCTGACAGCCTGCTTGGCATTCTCTCTCTCCCTCTTTCTCTGCCCCTCCCCTGCTCATGCATGCTCTTGCATACTCTCTTTTTCAAAAATGAGTTAAAAAAAAAAAGAAAAAATCCTGAAATGGTCATTTCAACTTGCAAAGCTCAATAGAAAATCAGCTAATTGATAGTTGTCGCTTGGTTTTTGTTTGTTTACTGAGACACAGGATATCCCAAAATAAGAATTTCCATTTGATTTCCCTCCCTTCACACATGTTCAATTTCCTCAATCCCCTTCCCAGCCTGTGTGGCAGATACCAGGGTAAGCGGCTAGTGGTACTTTACACAACCAGCATCTATTTCTTGCCCAGTAAAGTTTAGAAGCAGCATCGGAAATAAACAAGATTCAGAAGAGCTAGCTCTGGCTTGTAAGGCGCTCCAAGCCCCGGACTGTGTAGGAGAGAGACAGTCTGGCCAGAATCCTCCAGTCCAGTTACTTCTGCAGCACATATGCGCTCACACTGCTTTGCGGGCTGAGTACAAAGTTAGGAAATATATGTCAACGTGCTGACTTAGAGGCTGTGCAGAATGGCCTAGAGCAGCGGCAGAATGGTGGGTGCAGGAGAGGAAGGGCATGGCCATTTCTGGGCAAACTGCTGCGGTTTTAGGGTAAGCCACATCACTGCATGGCCAGGATAATGCACATAGAATCTTTAATGTTTAAAAGTCATTCAATCTGCTAAAACACCTCAACAGGGAGTGTAATGACTTATCCAGAAGCTTCATGGCCACAGAAACGCTTGCAAAATTGATGTTAATTTAGCTGAGGCCCTTTGTGAATTCACAATGCTCTTGTCTACTGCCATGCTTGCTATAAGATGGAAAAAAATGTCTGTAGAGGCAGTGACACTAAATTAACGTTTATAAGTGAGTTTCTGTAGGACTGATAACAGAAGCCATCCCACTGCAGGGCATTTCTGTGCAAACCTGATCGTCTCACACATTGAAGAATCTGTTATGTGGCCAAATGTGAATCGAGAACAAAGTACATGTGATTAAAGCAAAACTATGAGAAGCAATTCAAGATATTAGAGAGACTGTTTCTGGAGAATTGCCTGATTCTGAAGAAAGCTGCCTGATGTAGTAAGAAGGTCACTGCCCAGCCGGTGTGGGCCCCCAGGCAAGTGTGAGCCCACCAGGCAATCCCCAAGTCTGCTATTTCTAATCAAAGGACGTGGAAAAAGGGAGCTGAAAAGGACAGAAAACTTTTAACATTAATAACTCTACCTCAGCTTACATCGCAGATAAAACTGGGCCCTCCCACCACCACCCACATACACAAGGGCTCAGTGGGCAGCCTTCCAAAGCTGCAATGAAGCAACTCCAAGCCCAGGCTGATCTGGTGTCAGAGAAGGTGATGTTCATACTCAGGCAGTAATGAGGTCCCTCCTACCTCTGCAGTGTCAGTGGGGACCACATGGAAAACCTGGAATTCTATCGGTACTTACCCTGCTGGAGTGATGTTGGAGATGGCCAAGTGGCGAGCCAACGAAGTCATCACCATGAGGCCACCTGCACTGCACTGTCTATGGAGACACTGTGTGGGAGCTGGGGCCCTGCAGTCATGCGGACCCCCTTCCTTGGGTGCCCAAGAAGACCGAATGGGGAATCCAGATTTCCAGAACCATCCAGCAGCATTGAGACTGCTCTCCTTTCTCCTTGTACAGTGTGTCAGAGAAGCCACCTAAAACTGAACGTGTCACTGCTACCCAGAGCCCCAAGATGAAATACAAGACCTTCTAGGTTTCAATAGAAGCTCTCTTAGCCACCAAGGACCAGGAAGATCTCAAACAGAATTAAAAAAATAAAATAAAAAAAGACAATAGAAGCCAACACTGAAATGATGAGGTTGCTAGAACTATCTTGACACTGAATTTAAAGCAGCCGTAATAAAAATGCTTCATTGAGCAGTTGCCAATGCCCTTGAAACAAATGAAAAAAAAAAAAAAGAGAAAGTTTCAGAAAAGAAATAGGTCCTTTCAGAAAATAAATAGAAGCTAGGAAGAAAAACTGAATAAAAACTGTAGAACTGAAAACTTGTTTTTCTTTCTCTAATTCCTAAAATAAAGGCTTAGATAACCAATTTTAGATCTTCATTTATCTGGCACATGGACTTCAATGTTACAAATTTCCTTCTAAGTACTGCTTTGGAATTTTTATGTTCATTTATTTCAAAAGATTTTTTTTAATTTTAGAGTGAGGGCGAGAGCATGGGCATGAGGGGTGCAGGGGCAGAGGGAGAGAGAGAGAATTTCAGTCAAGCTCCATGCTCAGCACGGAGCTCATTGAGCCCAATGCCGGGCTCAATCCTACCATCCTGGTCGGATTCGCAATTGACTGAGCCAACAGGGCGGCCCTCAAAACATCTTTTAATTTCTCTTAAGATCTCTTCTTTGACTCAAGTCTTCTTTAGACATGTGTGTTTTAATCTCCAAGTGGTTGAGGATTTTCCAGCTATCTTTGTTGAATTCTGGTTTAATTCCATTATGGTCTGAGATCAGCCATTGCTTTTAAATTTGTTCAAGTGTTTTTATGGCCCAGAATGTGGTTCCTCTTGGTGAACAGTGTGTGTAAGGGTGCAAAATATGCATACTCTGTTCTTATTGGATGAGATTGTCTGCAGATGTCAGCTAGACTCAGTTGGTTGATGGTGTTGTTGAGTTCAACCATGGCTTCTTGTTTTCTGCCTGTTGGATTTGCCCATGGCTGGTAGAGGACTGTTCAAGTCCCCTGGTAAGATAGTGTGCTCACCCATCTCTCCTCATGGTTCTACAAGTTTTTGGCATCACTTACATTGATGCTCTGTCATCTGGTGTAGACACATTCAGTGCAAGGAAGACGTTCTTGGGTTATGACCCCTTTAACATTATGGAATGGCCCTCTTTATCACTGGTAACTTTCCCACTCTGAAGGAAACCATTTAATTCTCTTAGGACTTTTCCTAGACTTTACAAATACAGGAAAGCCTTGGTTTGTAAGCATAATTCATTCCAGAAACATGCTTGTCATCCAAAGCGTGCATATATCAGAGCAAATTTTAAGAATCATTGGTTCAGTTGGGATCATGTGACATTCAGCAGCACGTAGGACTCATAGTGCAAGACATGGCTCCTTTATCAAGTTAAAATTTATTAGAAATATTTGCTCGTTTTGTGGAACACTCACAGAACATGTGACTCCCAACCCAAGGTTTTACTGTATATATTTACAACTCATCTGTGTCTGCGTTCAAAGAACACTATAGCAACTAACAGGTAGTGTGGGTGCATTGTAAAAGAATATTCCAAATTCCTCCATCTCATCTCTTATTAGGTACTATCATTTATTGCCCTTATTCATAAACATCGATCACACAATCGCTTAATATTATTACTTTGAATAAACTTTATCTTTCTGATCAGTTGAATAAGAAAAATAAGTTGTTTTATTTTACCATCATGTATTATTTCTCCAAAACATTTTCTTTCTTTCTTTCTTATTTTACTGTAGATCTGTTTGTCCATCACACTGAAAAATCTCTACCATTTCCTGTGGGGCTGGCCTGTTGATTATGATTTCCTTCAGTTTTTTGTTCACTGAGAAAGCTTTTATTACTCTTCTGGTTTGGAGAGATCATTTCATTGAGCATAGAGTATTATGATCAAGGAATTTTTTTTCTACTAACACTTAAAATTTTTCACCCTGCTCTGTTCTCACTGATGTGCTTTCTGATGAAAAGTCAGCTATAGGAAGTGCCTGGATGGTTCAGTCAGTTAAGCATCCAAATTTGGCTCAGGTCACGATCTCAAATTAAAGAATTCTGCTGTAATTCATACACTTGATCCTCTAGAGGATCTCCCCTTCCTGACAAACCGATTTTCCAAGATTTTCTCTTTGTCTCTGGTTTTCTGGGACTTGATTATGATATTCCAAGGTTTTGAATATGGGGAGATGGGGTGTTTCTCTTGTTTCATATTTTCAGGGCTACCTGGCTCTGTCTGACACTTTCACAAGTACTTAGCCATTATTATTTTGAATATTTCTGCCTCTTTCTTTTTTTTTTCCTGATATTCCAAGTATTATATACTATTTGTAATTGATTGCAATTATCCAATAATCCATTCTTTACTTTTATTTTTCTTCCTCTATTTATTTTGGGTTTCTTTTATCCTTTATTCTGGTTCATAGATTTTTTTTTCTAGGCTGTTCCTAGTCTATTAATAAGCCTATCATATGCATTCTTCATTTCTGCTACAGTGTTTTTGTTTTCTGTCATGTTTCCTTTGATTCTGTACACCGAACATGGGGTTCAAACTCAGGACCCAGATATCAAGTTGCATGTTCTGCTGACTGAGCCACCTGGTGCCTCTCCTTAAGTTATCTTTTTGTTAAAAAATAAAAAGTGATTGTTTATTTATTTATTTATTTTGAGAGAGAGAGTGAGAGAAAGAAAGAGAGAGAGAGAGAGAGAGAGAGAGAGAGAGAGAGAGAGAGAGAGAATCCCAACCAGGCTCCAAACCATCAGCACAGAACCTGATGCAGGGCTCATAAACCTGAGCCAAAATCAAGAATCAGACTTAAACAACTATGCTACCCAGACGTCCCTCTTTTGATTTCTAATAGAATTACCATGTATCAGCTTCCCTTACTTATCTGTTCTTGCATATTGTCTACCACTGCATTCTTTAGATTCACAGTTAATTTAACTTCCTGGTATTATATTATGGAAATCTGCACCATATTTAATAATACTTTTCTGATGCATGCTTAGTCTCTCCATGTTATTTTTCTTTCCTTTTAGTATAATTTGTAATTTTATTTTTTAATTGAAGCTAGCTATGACATATTGGAAAACAGGAAGTGAAAGGAATCATTCTTTAGTGTGAGATTTTATATTAGACTGGCTAGAATATTTGCTGTAGCTTTTGGGATCAGAGGCTTCAAACTCCTTTGGTGTCTTCATTTCAGTCATCCCTGTTTTCTTTGGATTTCCCTAAGAACTCCTTCTTAAGTAATGTCTGCATCTCCTTTGGCGTTTAGCTAGTCCATTGTCATTACCCCAGAGTTAATGTGTAGTGAGGAGTGGGAAGGAAGCCGTTCATAATTTTATGGTTAAGTCTTGGTCTTTTAGGAAGTCTGTGTTCCCAGAATGTGACTTTCATAAATCTTTCTTCCCCTCGAGTGACTAAGGAAAGTTCAGGGGACTAAAATTGGTAATTTCCCTTCTGACTACATGAGCTATGATTCTGGTGAAGTATTTTTCACTGGAGAGTAGGCTTTGTTTTGGAGAATGTACTGGGAATAATTCAAAATGGTTATCTTCTCTTCCTGCCAAAGACATGAGTAAATTTTTCCTGACTTTTTAATGTGAGAACCTAGTGAGTGTCCTGGAGGTAAAAGCCATAAATATACTATTGTCCCTCTGACTGAAGCCCCCTAGAAATTTCTTCCTCTCAGAGGAGTTGATACTCTGCCTATAGGAATTTGCCAAAATGATCATTTACATATTCTCACCAGTGATATGGCTTCAGAGACTTTTGCTCTAGACGGGTGAATCTGGGTTTCCTTATTCCTCCATTTCTCCAGATTTTAGTATTTTGATTTGCTCTGAAACTGCCACTGAGTCCAAGGAAAGTCATTGGTTTTAGTCTGTTCAGCTAGTTCCTCTTTTAAGAACAGAAGTGAACCAATTCTTACCATTTTGGAGTATTTGTGCAGCATCTGGTACAATTTTGTATTCTGCACATAGTAGTGTGTATATGTGTGTGTTCACGTGAGTGTGTAGGTGCACAGAAGAGATTGAAAGAAAGTTTAATTGTAATAGGAAATTATCTGTCTAGACTTAATAATCTTTGAATATTTATCCATCTCTTTAAGGGTTACTTTCATACACTTAATGTGCTTTACAATAGAAAGTTGATTTTTGTAGCTTTGAAGAATTTCCAAAATTCAAAGTCAAAAAAAGTAATGAAGGCAATTTCACAGTCTTAGAACACCTGACTCACTAGGCTCTCTGGAATGCATATGGTAACAATATCCTGATCTTCCTGTTGTTTATTGGATAACAGAAGAAAGAAGTTGCCATGTCAAAGGGTAATAATTTTCTCCTTTTAATTCTATTGAGGTCTAATTGAAAAAATTGTAATATATTTAAAGTGCACAACATGATGACTTTAAATATGCATACACTGCAGAATCCTTTGCTCAATTAAGTTGATTAACACATAAATCACTTATTTACCTTTATTCTGGCAAGAACATTTAAGTCCTACTTTCTTAGAAAATTTTAATTGTAAAATACAGTCTCGTCAACCATAGTCACCAAGTTATACCTTATCCAGACCTTATTCATTTTATAACTGAAAGCTTGTACCTTTTTACCAATCTCTCCCTATTTTCCTAGTTTCAACCCCTGATAACCACTATTATACTTTTTGTTTCTATGAGTTAAATTTTTATTTAGATTCACATAGAATGACATCATATATTTTTCTTTTTATGGCATATTTCATTTAGTTATCATCCCCTCCAGCTTCATTCATGTTGCTGCAAATGACGGAATTATCATCTTTTTCCAGGTTGAATAATAATTCTATTATATGTGTAATAGAATTGTATTATGTTATTTCATATTTAATTTCATTAATTTAGAATTTAGTTTAGCATTTATTAATACTTAATATTTTAATATATTTTTCTATATTTCTATATATATTACATATGCATATAATTTTACATATCCATTCATACATTGACTGACACTTTGGTTGTTTCCTTACCTTGGTTAATGTGAATAATGCTGCCTAAAAATAGTTGTTCTGATAGCACTTTGATGTAGTGATATTATTTCCTCTGGATACATACACAGAAGCAGGATTCCTGGATCCTATAGTAGTTCTATTTTTAATTCATTGAGGAATTCCATATTTTTTTTCCATAGTGGCTTCACCAATTTACATTCCCAGTAACAGTACACAAGCGTATTTTAAAAAAGGAAACCCTTTTCTCCTCATTTGCACCAACACTTATCTGGTCCTGTCTTTTTGATACTGCCATTCTGATAGGGGGGAGGTGATGCCTCACTGTTGTTTTGATTTGCATTTCACTGATGGTGAGTGACGTTGACCTTCTCTTCATGTATCAGTTGGCCATCTGGATCTATTGAAGTCTTTTTTTAATTGGGCTATTAATTTCTGTATTTATTATTTACTTATTTTTTTGCCATTGTTGTTTGATCGTTTCTACACTTTGGATAGTAACCACTTATTGGACACGTGTTTTGAAAATATTTTTCCTGATGATGAGTGATGCTGAGCATCATTTCATGTATCTGTTGGCCATCTGGATGTCCTCTTTGGAGAAGTGTCTGTTCATGTCTTCTGCCCATTTCTTCACTAGATTACTCATTTTTTGGGTGTGAAGTTTGGTAAGTTCCTTGTAGATTTTGGATACTAGCTCTTTATCTGATATGTCATTTCCAGCTGTCTTTTCTCATTCTGTCAGTTGCCTATTAGTTTTCTTGATTGTTTCCTTTGCAGTGCAGAAGCTTTTTATCTTGATGAGGTCCCATTAAATACTGAAAATGAACCAAAGGCTGAAGGGGGAGGAAGTAGAAGGTGATGGGCATGGAGGAGGGCACTTTTGGGGAAGAGCACTGGGTGTTATATGGAAACCAATTTGACAATAAACTATTAAAAAAAAGAAAATATTTTTTTCCCACTTGGTAGATGCCTTTCATTTTGTGGGCAGTTTTCTTTGCTGTGCCAGAAACAAATTTAAGTTTGATGTGGCCCATGTTTTTATTTTTGTTTTTTTTCCTTCGAATTTGTTGTCAAATTCAAATAATAATTTCCAAGTGTAGTGTCAAAGAGCTCTTCCCTGTGTTTTCTTCTAGGAAATTTAGTTTCAGGTCTTATGTTCAAGTCTTTAAACCATTTGAGTTGGTTTTGTGTAGAGGGGAAGATATGGGTCCAATTTCATTTTTGTATTCCTGACACTATCATCAAAAGTTATTGACTATATATATATATATATATATATATATATATATATATATATATACACACATGTATGTATGTGTGTGTGTATATATATATATGTGTGTGTGTGTGTGTGTGTGTGTATATATATGGGCTTATTTCTGAACTCTCTTATTTTCCATTGACCTATGTGTCTGTTGTCATGTCAGAATCATGCTGTTTTGATTACTATAGCTTTGTAATATGGTTTAAAAATTTAAAAGTGTACTGCATCCAGATTTGTTCTTTTTTTCTCAGAATTGTTGTGGTTCTTCAGGGTCTTTGGTGGCTGCATACAAATTTTAGGATTTCTTTTTCTGTGAAAACTGAGACTCAGAATTTGATGAGAGTTACACTGAACATGTAGTTGTAGCTAACCATGCAGTATTTAATACATAGTAGCAGAATATTTACTATTGAAGCTTGAAAAGATGTGAGTTCTTTGTGTGTAATCTTTCATTTATGCATGTGAGAGGGTTTTCTTTTTTTAAATATTTTTACATTGTAGTACTTGTTTTGCTTGTTGGTGGTGTTTGCTTATTTAATACATTCCGTCAGGGACAGAAATTACATGCTGGGTTTTTTGTTCCCCTAGGAAGTGTGTCTTGGGTTTTTCCCTTATTATTTTCTTTACTTTTTTTTCCTCTTCTTTTTTTGGTGGTGGGGGTGGTTATGTTTAAATGAAGTTGCTTTTACAGCACCAATGACTTAATCATCCATTTCCTATATAAAAGGCAGCTACTTTTTTGCATGGACCTCAAGTATATTGTAGTA
>NC_043701.1:100104653-100111826 GCF_006229205.1 Suricata suricatta | reverse complement strand
AGCTGCTATATAACAATCGCCACTTCAGATAGCTGTGAAATTAGGTGATTAACTAGTTGTTACTTAACCTTCTAATTGCTGTATAAGTCTAATTATATGAAATAGAAGTTGTGGTTTTGATTTTTTACTTTGCTTTTCTGTTTGGAGTGTCGCTGTAACTACTGTATTGTAAATGATGGAAAATAATTGCATATGTTAAAAAAATAAATTGTGTTATATTAAAAAAAAAGAACTTAGGTGAAAGATAAAGGAATGTTCTTGTATTGACCTTCTCAAGTGCCAATAAATAGTCTATCTTAAAGCTAACAAAAAAAATAAATAAAACGACATGTTAATCTTTATATTCGAGTTACAAGTAACTTACCCACTCACCAATAAGATTTAATATATACTAAATTGCACTCTCTGTATATCCTTCCTGTGAGATGTATACTTGAGTGTGTTTTAGTGTTACTAGTTAACATACTTTCACTTCAGTTTGAAGAAATCTCTTAAATGGCTATTTTTGTGGTGAAGAAGCTTTTGTTTGCCTGAGAAACTCTTTATCTTTTCTTCAGTTCTGAAGGGCAACCTTGCCTGGTTGAGTATTTTAATTTAGTAGGGTGTTTTTACTTTCAGAAATTTTAGTATATCATCCACTTCCTTCTGGCCTGCGAAGTTTCCGCTGAAACACCCGCTCACATTTTTATGTGGGTTCTCGTTTATCTAAGAAGTGTGTTTTTGTCATTGTTGCTGCTGTTTTTTGTTTTCGTTTTGCTTTGTCTCCCCTTTTTCTTATGCCTTTTCTGGCTTTGACTGTGCTTTTTATATGATTATAATCTTTCCCATTTAGCATATCAGTTACATTTCTACTTTTTGTTTGTTTGCTTTTGTTTCTTAATGTTTGTTTATTTTTGAGAGAGAGGAAGAGGGATAGGAAGAGGGAGAGACCATGAGCAGGGGAGGATCAGAGTGAGAGAGAGAGAGAGAGGGAGACAGACGATCTGAAGTAGACTGTGCACTGACATCAGAGCCCAGTGGGGGCTTGAACCCATAAATCATGAGATATTGACCTGAGCCGAAGTCAGACACTTAGCCCGCTGAGCCACTCAGTCTCTTCAGCTCAAGTCTGTTTTCAAATAAAACTATACAAGAATTTGGATAAGGATTATATGTAACGTATAAGATCTAGTTCTATGACTAGTACAGAAAATTAACTTGATAAACTCAGTGTTATTACTTGTAGGAAAGAACAGGTTTAAGTAGCTATTCATACTTTTACAAGCTGTAGGCTGTCTTTTCTTTTAGAAGTTTTTTTGAAGATTAGAATATAAAATAAAATAATCTACCTTAGGCAATTCCTGGCATATAAGAAGTATTAACTCTAAGGGAGTTTTTACAAAGATATTTTTTGGTCCCATGGTACTGAGCACAAGACTTAGTGTTTTACAAAATTGTACTCACCATTTCTATTATTTTAAAAAATATTTTAGGGTCACCTGCACAGCTCAGTGGGTTACACATCCGACCTCAGCTCAGGTCTTGATCTCCTGATTCGTGGGTTTGAGTCCCACATCAGGGTCTGTGCTGACAGCTTGGAGCCTGGAGCCTGTCTGGATTCTGTCTCCCTCGCTCTCTACCACTCCCCTGCTCATGCTCTGCCTCTCTCAAAAATAAGTACACATTAAAATTTTTTTTAATATTTTAAAGTTTCAGGTTAAAACAAGAAAAGATAAAATGTTTTCCTCAAACCTTAGGGAAATCAGGTCTTCTGCTACTACTCAGCGGTGCAGAGGCATTACCACTTTGTCACTGTCTCTCAGCCTTCCAGATTCATACTGATAAAAGCCATAGTATGTGTCTACACACACACACACACACACACACACACACGGATGAAAGCCATTAAAGCAAAGAACATTTATGGCTAACAATACCAGAGAAAGTCAAGAGGCTTGGAGTAAGTGTTCCCTTTCTCAGAATGAAAGCTGGACCCCCCCTCCCTGCACTCATGCCAGGTCACAAGGTAGGAACAAACATTCTTGTATTTCACTCTACAAAACGATGCCTCCTGTTATAAAATATTAGAGGAAATCAGTTCTCAAACCCTCCTGTCTCATCCAACTGTACTCTTGCCATTCACAGCCCCAGCTTCTGTCTGGTTTTCTTTTTTTCACACATTTCACTTAGTTAAAAGACAAACTGGTTTGGGGGACCACGGATCTTATTTTCCTAGGTATCTCAACCTTAGTTACTCACATTTTCCTGGCATTTGTCCCACACTTCCACTAAAATATTCTTCCTCCTCAACAGGCCACATTGTGTGGTCCCTTCCCAGGATATCCAATGGTAGGCCATACTTTAGTACTGTCTATGTAACAATTCACTTTCACTATGAAACTGTATTCTTAATGTTTACTTATTTACTTTGAGACAGGGAGAGAGCATGCACAGGGGAGGGGCAGAGGCAGGGAGAGAGTGTGAGCAGGGGAGGAGGAGAGAGAGAACCCCAAGCAGGCTTCAGCACAGAACCCAACACAGGGCTCAATCTCACAAACTGTGAGATCACAACCTAGTGAAAATCAAGAGTCAGGAGCTTAACCAATTGAGCCACTGATGTGCCCCTGAAATAGTATTTTTATTCTAAGGTATCAGTTGCAAACTTTTCCATGAAAAAAATTAGAACGTTATCAATTCTTTTGGTCTAATCTGATAATCGCAAGCAAGTTACACATACATGCATCAGATATGTTATGTGTATTTCAAACAAATATAGTTTAAAACATCTGAACCAATAGCTAAGAAGGTGTGCATGTTCAGTATACAATTTCACAAAAGTAGTACATGAACAGAAATTGTGGAAAAGAAAATACCACATTAATTATTTAACACAAAATGACCAAAAGGCCATGTTATACAGTTTGATATTGTTTTTGTTTCTTAGCTACCCTCATTTTTTCTTTTTCAAATGTTAAAACAATAACTAGGCAACAACAGTTTGGCATAAATTCTCTTTCACTATATTTTAAAGTAAATTTAATTTGATTCTAAGGTTTGGCTAGTTTTCTCTTTTCTCAGCATATCTGCTTCACAGATTAAAATGAGTCAAAATAGGACACTCAGGAACTGTTTATCCCCCTGAGGGACTTATGATGTAAATACAAATACAAAGTAATTTTTGGATAAGATTCTATGTGTCCTGATCACATGTTTTTCTGTACATGCCTTCACGGATTTTTTCGAAATAAGTCATATCATAGGAAATAAAATAAATATCTAAACAAATATCTTCGTGAATGAATATATGCATTCATTATACACACATACATTTCATTTTTGAAGTGTTTATTTGGAGCAGCTTGATTTAAATCAATTTAGCATGAAATACATTCTGAATGTTCCTGGGGGCAAAAAAAAGAGCTAAGCCATTTCCATAGTGAAAAAAAAAGCTTAGAAGAGGCACTTCTGGGAAGGCAGGATGTACAGTTTAACACATTGTGGAAGAAGGAAACAAATACTGACTTAAAGTATGATCTTCAGGGTTGCCTGGGTGGCTTCGACTCCTGATTTTGTCTCAGGTTATGATCTCACAGTTTTGAGTTTGAGTCCCGCGTCGGACTTTGCATTGACAGCACGAAGCCTGCTGCGGACTCTCTCTCTCTCCCTCTCTCTTTCTGCCCCTCCCCACATGCTCTCTCTCTCTCAGAATAAATAAATAAACATTAAAAAAATTGTTAACTATGATCTTCAGGGGCGCCTGGCTGGCTCAGTTAGCAGACGTCACTGCTCTGAGCTCCAGGTAGTGAATTGGAGCCCCACGTTGGATGCAGAGATTATTTAAAAAAAATAAAAATGATAAATATTAAACTATGATCTTAAAATTGAAAACCACAAGGACAGCAGCTCCCAAATGCAAGGCTTGATTTGTAATGAAAACAACTCCCTCATGAGCCACTTTAAAGGGCACACTACACAAGTCAGACACCCACAAAAGTCTCTTTAACAGAAACTCTCCAAAGCAATCATGGGATCTGGCTGCATAGGCAGGCATCGCCCAGAAATGGTGGAAATTTATGGAAAGCCAGGCTGTCGTTACATTGTGCATCTGAACACCTGAGAACCAGGAAACCTGATGATGTGAGTTCCAGGTGGAAAACCAGCAGGTTCAAGACTCAAAAAGAATCAATGTCTAAAGGTTGAGTAAGACCAATATTGAGATATTGGTCTTAATCACTGAGGCAGGAAGAATTCCCTCTTACTCCGTCTTTTTGCTCTATTCACTTCTTCAGCTGATGGGATGGAGCCCACCACACTGAGGAAGGTCATCTGTTTTACTCGATCCACTGATCCACCAATTAAAATATAAATCTCATTCAGAAACACCCTTAAAGACACAACCTGGGTAATTTTTGACCAAATGCCTGGGCCCACCACCAAACAGTCACTTGGACATATAAAATTAACCATCACACTCTTTGAATTGACCTAGCCAACATGGACTTACCTCATTCATTAAAGAGTTGAACCCAGTAAAAATTGACTCATGATCATTTGAACCCAATAGTCCCGTTTAATTACAGTTCCAGTGAGAAGGCAGTTACAATTGAGTTTTTTGTCAAAATCGCAGACTGTCCTCCCAAATCCAATTCTTCTCTTCCCTAGTTGATTGAATTAGAGCCAGACGTGTGTGAAAAGCAGCTCTATTTCCACACTCCAATGCAGTCTGGTATGACTATATGACCAAATAGTTGCTAATGAAACACAAGTGGTCTCTGTTTCTGCTAAGTCTGGGCCATAAAACATTGAACTATAGTCTTTCACCTTGCTCCCCCCTCTAATGAGCTATAACATCATGTCTGTGACCCAGCTTTGACAAAGAGATGAAGTTACCTGCCTAAGAGAGAAACAAGACTCAAGTAATGCAGAACATGGTACAATGCCTATTTGCCTTGGATTTTTTACATGAGAAAATGTGTACAATTGTTTGTCCTTTAAGCTAAGACAAATGGACTTTTGTATACTAATCTATTTATGGTGGGATTTCTTCCTTATATTGGTTTAGTATTTACCTTATCTCACAGAGAAATCAGTATTTTAAGTGAGAATCAGGGGAGGGGTATAATACGAAACCTAAACCATGTAGCCCAGGCTAAAATAAAGCAATAGAGCAGGGAAAATATGGCAAGCTGGCTACTTGGTGGTACCAATCAATAAGCCGCATGAAACATTTGGTAAAGCTATTGTTTTTCACAACTTGGAAGGACCATGTGTCTACTCAAGAAGAAAGCAGACTCTGTAGCTATACAGACTCTAAAAGGAACTTATCTTCCAATTTATATGTGGCCAGAGAGGAAAATGAACCAGGAAGAAATGCTCAGCACCAAAGACCAAAGATGGTAGCAGAAATCAACAAAGAATAGAACCCAAAACATTTGGAAACTCCCTCTCAACTCCAGTTCCTGAGAAGAATTCCTTATTGCTAGGAATCAATTACTGCTGAGTGTTTTTCAGTAGTTCCTTCCTCAAAGGGTAGTTATGTTAGTCTGGCCCCACACCTTTACCCCCACAATTAACTCATTGCTGACTGGGTATTGGGTATTGGGGTGGAAAAGAAATGTCCTAACTTGTCTTATTTATGTTATCTAGAACGCAAGAGCTCTGTGCTGACCAAGTGGAGACAATAGCAATCAATGGATCCGATTTGGGGTCAGCTTTTTGGAAAAGATATGAGTCAGTTCTGTTCGTGAGAAGGTGGATGAGCATAAATAATGCAGCTGCCAGATAGGCAGCCTAGGGTCGAATCTGCTTGTTTTTCACCAGACCATCTTTTGTCTCTTTTCATGTATCACTGTGGACCAGCTGATGCAAGAGCAAAACTTTCCACTCACAGCAGCTCCTGTTCAAGAGATATAAAACCGAGTGCTGTCCTCCATCAACCCTTAATTAATCTCACCAGCCACTCTTCACTAGCTCACAAATTTTTTTCACTCCAGCAAATGTAGCAAGTAAATTTATTACTGTATCTTCTCCCTTTGCATTTCAAGTAAATCAATTCAATGTTCATGTGTGGTTTATTCTTCATTCTTCCAGAGGTCCAGCCAATACTTGCCTCTTCTAGATCACTAAACAGGAAACCTTGAGACCCAAATATCAAAGAACACTCAATCCCACAATTCTGAGTGCACTGCTTGGAGTGAGTAAAAAAACCGATGGTTTCAAGGCTCTTTGTGACAAGTAGACTCATTACAATCCTAATTCCTGTGTCTATACAGCAATGCATCATCCTTTCACTGAGGTCATTTTGGATTACAATGGCCGGGATGGAGAACTTCTGGGCTCATAAAAGCTACAAGCTCTCTGGAGTTCCAGCACAAACAAGCAAGCAACTTGTGATTCCACCGGTCAGCTTCTGAAGCAGTCATAAAATCTGGACTATTGGGTGTGTGATTCTAATATTTAGTCCAAATAGACTGATGTAAAATGAAAATGAGAAAATCCATGACTCATGTTATAAGGCCTCTGGGAAGATGGCAGCCATTAGGCTAATCAATTTAGAAACTCATATGAATACATGAAAATTGAATTCCTAATGCTTTAGATGTGCCAGCACCTAAAAAATTCTGGTAGTCACCCTGGTTAATGAAGTAGCCAACTCAGTGGCCACTTGTTTTTAGAGCCATTGCCAGAGGTCCTATTTGCTATTTTCTTTTTCAAACTTCATATCCCAAATTCAAAATAATAGACTAGCCAAGGTTTATTTTATATCTGAATCATCTTTGAAGTCTTCTCATTATCTGCTAAAGCATGAAAAAAAAGGTGCTCTTTTTCCTTTCATAAGAGGAGGGATAATAGAAATAATCAGTATTTACCCTAACTCATGAATTCTATATAATTTAGTAAATCTACACTATTATAAGAGGTGATTTTAAAAAATCCATTCTATAACAATGGGAATATTCTGTTTTCTTAGAAGTTAATTTTACTTATTATACAAACACGTTTTAATGGTTCTATACGATTCCCATTGAGAAGAGATGTACTTGTATTCATTCACAAAGACAACAGATATCTAAAAGTCGTTTATTTTATTTTATTTTTTTTCATAATATTTTATTGTCAAATTGTTTTCCATACAACACCCAGTGCTCTTCCCCTCAAGTGCCCTCCACCATCACCACCACCTGTCTTCCCCCC
>NC_043701.1:100081449-100104553 GCF_006229205.1 Suricata suricatta | reverse complement strand
GCCAATTCTGATGCCTCTTATTTCTTTTTGTTGTCTGATTGCTGATGCCAGAACTTCCAGCACTATGTTGAACAACAGTGGTGAGAGTGGGCACCCCTGTCGTGTTCCTGATCTCAGGGGGAATGCTCTCAGTTTTTCCCTAAAAGTCGTTTATTTTAGAAAGAATTTGTGTTTAGATTTAATATAGAAAAACTATAATCCCACTTAAAGCAAAAAACCAAAGACTCCGGAAACTTTGTCAATATTCAAGCCATCCATAATGTAGTTTTAATCAATATAATTATTAACTAAATGCTTATAAACTGATATACTTCATAACTCAATGGTTTGATTTCACATATTCTGGTTTCATGGATTGTTATAATAAATAATCTTAGTTTCATAGATTATTTCCTAGTTTTTTCTTCACACTGGCTGAAAGACCCTTTGCATCTCCTAAACATCCAAACATAAAAAGTACCTAAATAAAGATCATATCATAGACTTAATTGTGTGCTCATTTTTGTTTGTTATTTTAAAACAATTTTAAGCTAGCAAAAAAGTCAAAGTATATTTTTTAACTGAACAATTGGAACGTCATTTGTGGACATGATGCTCTTCCAGATATCTCGGCATGCACCCTGTGTAAGTAGGGACATTCCATACACAGCCAACACAAAAGTCTACACCAGCCAAAGGACGCTGATATATTATTGTCATCTGATTCTCAGACCCACCTAGGTTCCGCCGCTTTTTCAATGTCTTTTTGGGGAAAGATCTCAGTTGATAATCACAAATTATACTTAGCTGTCATCATCATTTTTATTATCTTCAATCCGATTACTTCCTCAATCTTTTCTTGACTATCACACTTTGGTGCTTCTGAAAAGCAGAAGCCAATTACTCTGCACAATGTCTCCCAATTTGTGTGTCCCTAGTGGTACCTCATATTTGCTTACATTCAGGTTATGCATCTTTGGCAAGAATGTTTCAGAAGAGACCCTGTGTCCTCACTGCATCCTGTGCAGTAGAATATGGTCACAATCTATCCAATATTTTTAAAGATATGGTTACCATGTAAAACAGTGGACTTTGAGTAAGTCAGATTACCCTACATAATATGGGGGGCACCTCATCCTATCAGCTGAAGGCCTTAAGAAAAACAACTAAGGTCCCTGAGAAATAAGACATAATTCTGCCTCCAAACTGCCTTCACACTTAAGACACAACATCAACTATTCTGCATTTGCAGCCTGCTGGCTGGTCTTAAAAATTCCAAACTGCCAATCCAATCCCCACAATCACATGAAGCAACTTACTAAAATACCTCTCTCTCTCTCTCTCTCTCTCTCTCTCTCTCTCTCTCTCTCACCACCTTCTGAGATCTATCTATCTATCTATACTTGTGTATATTTTATATATATGTATTTATATCTTTCTATTGATCTATCTATCTATTATCTATTTCACTGGTTCTGTTTCCTCTGAACTCTTGCTTATAATACTGTTTATGACATCTTTTCAGTCATCTGCCCCTACTCCCATCCCATACGCTCACCAAAAGGGTAAAACCATTTCTCATGACCACAGCCTTCCCCAGCAGAGGCTGACATCATTAACATAAATAACCACATGGTAGATAATACCAAATTACTGAGTAGGATTTCTCTTAGCTCTTTTGTTACAAACTAGAAGACTTACTGGAAGCAACCTGTTCATAGAAGACCTTCGGAAGAAAATTGTTATACTCTACAGGGTGACTGGCATTTTTAATTGGCTTGGTAAATATGTTTAATCAATAAAATATACAATTTTGTTTTCATAATGACTTATGCTACGTTCAACTCATTTGTTATATTTAGAAAGGTGATATATTACATTACAAGATTTGACTAACTATAATGTTTGTCACATTTTCATCCACTGTGGGGACGTGTATGATGTGGTCTCTTCTTTATTTGTATTTGTATTTTTTAATGTTTATTATTTTTGAGAGAGAGACAGAGAGCAAGCAGGAGAGAGGAGAGAGAGACGGAGACACAGAATTTGAAGCGAGCTCCAGGCTCTGAGCTGTCAGCACAGAGCCTGTTGTAGGGCTCGAACTCACAGACCACAAGGTCATGACCTAAACTGAAGTTGACCACTTAATTGACTGAGGCCCCCAGGTGCCCCCCCAGGTGTGGTCCCTTATATTAGAGCATACTACAGAACATGTTGCAAGCCACAATTATGATAACATTTATCTATAAATATTAATTTATATTTTCTATTAATAATCCTGTCTTCCAGGATGGATAGGCATTACTGTTGTATTTGTAAATATGGCATTTAACTATGAAAATGATCATTTTTGTTTGTTTGTTAAGATGTGTAATGTAAAATCTTTGCTGATGGTACTGCATCCCAGATAATAAGCAGGAAATCCCCTTAAACTGGATGCCCGTCCTATGGCTGAGCTAACTACATTTTTCTTTTCTGACTTACTCTGTGAGTTGCTCTAACAATCATTGAATTTAGAGATACGACTTTAAAAATGATCACAATTACTTGCGTTGTGTACCTACCGGTTTCTGGCACTTATATCAAGGTTATATCAACCCACAGTGAGTGCACTGGCAAGAGAGGAAGAGGTCTGCTCTCTAAAAATGTTTCGAGTGTCTTTGCTTCCATACTCCCTGGTGGTATCTTAACTGACCAAATATTCACTCATTGATGTGCTCACTGAAGTGTTTCTCTTCCAGAAGGTGTAAGAGATTCTGGTTTCCATTGTTTTATATGTGGATGACTCCTTTGGGATCACTGAATTAGAACACATAAATGTTCTTTTCAAACGCAACCACGAAATGAGTCTGTACAGACGCTCAAACAGGGAATCTGATCTACCATAAGGGTGATTGGACAATACAGTTACTATAGGTCATTTATTAAAAGAGAAATTTAGCATTCATATTATGACCAACAGCACCTGTTGAATGTGGTTAAATGTTTTAGGATAACTAAAGAAATCTGGAAGTAAAATGAACCAGCCAGCTCTTTGATGTTGAACAAAAATCAAACCTAGGGATCTACTCTGAGGACTTGGCATGGTAGGTTGTCTGGGCTTGTTCCACAAATATAAGTGATGATGCTTTCACCTTAAACACGCTGGCCTGGCCTGCACCCCATCAAGCCATATATTTGGTGTTTGTGTATTTAAAAAAACGGGAGCAACCTTGATAACCTTAATGGAATCCTGTGCAAATGACATATGGAAGCAAAGACTTAATTTATGTGAATGTGAAAACCTCACGATTTTTATTCTGTCATCTCAGTGTGGGGGCGGGGCTAGAGGTTGACTTGCAAAAAGGAAATCTTTCCATTGACCCCAGTGCTGGCCTAAAAATACCAAAACCAAATGCCCTTTTCGACAGAAACGTGGCTCACCAGGTGCCCCTGTCGTGAGTGACCCCCAAACAGCTGTGGGCGTAGTAACAGCTCCATCTGTTAATCACCCGACCACTACACCCCCGTAAACAGAAAGCCAGACCCTAAGAACCTAATCGACTGACAAAACACTGCACTGTACCGACTTGCTGATTGCTTGGCCTTTCTGGACTTCTATTTCTCACCATTTCATTAGCATAAACACCTTGAAGACCTCCTGCTCTTTCCCGGACTTGGACACTTCAGGGAGTAATTGGGTGATATGGGAGTTCTCTTCAGTGGTATGTAGGTGAAAGGATGAGTGCCTCATCTAGGAAACAGAGACACTGTGATTCCATGTCTTCATACCCTTCCCCCCCCCCCATAGAACCATCGATCTGTCTGCATCTGGACATCAACCCTGCCAATGGGATCAATCCCCTACTCAATGTCACATAAGAAAATGGAAAGGACCAGCGCCTGGTAAACAGCATGACAATACTTCTGCTTGCACCAGTATTCTTCTTCCTGAATGGCTGTAATTTTAGGATTCTCTGTTACGCAACCTGACCTGTGGACTGTAACCTGTTTACGGTATTGTGGAGGTAATAGGTAGAGAAGCAAAAAAAAAAAAAAAATCCCCAATATTTTCCACATTGATGAATAATGTCAATCCTCAAAATTCAGTACAACAAATTTAAATCCAGGTAAATAAACAAGTATGTACTCCTCAAATGTTGCAATTAAATTATAGAGAAGCATAGAAATTAAAGAGAAACCACTAAAATTATTTTTAAAAGTGATTAACTATAAAGAAATAAAAATTAGAGTTCCTTAGTCACTCAGTCAGTTAAGCATCTCACTCAATCTCAATTCAAGTTCATGAACTGAGGTTCATGAGTTTGAGCCCATCATAGGGCTATGTGCTGACAGTTCAGAGCCTGGAGCCTGCTTTAGATTCTGTCTCTGTCTCTGTCTCTCTCTCTGCCCCTCCCCTGCTCATGCTCTGTCTGTCTCTTTCTCTCTCTCTCTCTCTCTCTCTCTCTCAAAAATAAACATTAAAAAACTTTAAAAAAGAAAAAATTGTTAAATTTGGAACTAAAGTATGGGATATCAATAGTACATATGACAAGATAACCACTAAAAAAAAGACAAGTAGTGGGTAAATCCAAAACTTAGCAGAAGAAAAATAATAAGAAAAATTGAGTTATTATAAAAGAGAATTAATATAAAGTCATAAATTAATATAGAAAAGAGAAACAGTAAATTTTAGAAAAGCAGCATAAAATAAAGCAACAGAGGGACGCTTGGGTGGCTCAGTTGGTTAAGCGTCCGACTTCAGCTCAGGTCATGATCTCAGTTTGTGGGTTTGATCCCCATGTCAGGCTCTGTGTTGACAGTTCAGAGCCTGGAACCTGCTTCTAATTCTGTGTCTCCCCCTTTCTCTGACCCTCCCCTGCTCACGCTGTCCCTCTCTGTCTCTCAAAAATAAATTAAAAACATTTAAAAAAAGTTTTCTAAACAAAGCAACAGAAATCAATTACAATATATCCATAAATATAAACGTATACAGTAATAGCTCTAGGGAAAGGACAAGAATTAAGGAGACAGGCCATCACACAAATGAAAGACCAAGTCAGCTCTCCTATTGGAGGCTTTAAGTTATATACCTACAACATTTTACTTATAGTATTTCCAAACAAATACAAATAAAACATTGGCAATGTATTATCAAATGGTGATTTTTTTAATCATTGGTTTTCTTTACTTTTTAAGTTTATTTATTTATTTTGAGAGAAAGAATTTGAGCAGGGGAGGGTGGGGGGAAAGAGAGAAGAGAGAATCCCAAGGCTCTGAGCTGACATCCCAGAGCTGGGCGTGGGGCTCAAGCCCTTGAACCACAAGATCATGACCTGAGCCAAAACCAAGCGTCGGCCACTTAACCAACTGCACCACCTAGGGGCCACTCATATGGGAAATTTTTAACAGCTTCCTCAACATGACTAATTCTAACTGAGGTGAATGAAGGAGAAGGCTGACATAAGGGCCACAGAGAAACCAAAGGAAGAAACACCAAGAACAGACACCAAGAACAAAGAGATCTTAAGAGAGATTTGAATGAAAACCCACGTCAGCTGTAAGGAAGGGCCAAGTACATATTTCTTAACAGCAAAATGGAGCCGGCAGACTGTGGTAGAGAATTTCAATGTGCTGCGGGGATAGAAGCCATAGCAGAAGTAAGAAATATATCCAGGCTGACCTGTTTTCTAAGAAGTGCAACAGAGATGGAAACCAAGAGACCACTCCTAGTGGCATTAATAAGAAAGGTAAAAGTTAAATGAGGCTTTTTGATAGATAATAAAGTGGTTGTAGAAAGTAGGTAAATACAAGGGGAAACAAGAAACCCTTGGCCACATAAAATAATAATACCCAACTCAGCATTAAGAGAACATAATAGAACATCTTGTTCAGCCAAAAAAAAAAAAAAAAAAAAGGAAGTTTCCCTCTGGCAAAATCCAGGCCAATTTGAGCACTAAGTATAGGTTAATACATTATAACCCACGGAATAAATCAGGAATCCTGGCATTCACACTAATACAAACAAAGAAACAAATACAAGTTTGAGAGGGAAGGGAAATTGCATTGTCTCAAAGTCACCCTGAACAGCCAACTAATTATAAAGAGAAAAGGGGTAATTTGAGTGAAGTGTTGGAGGAGGTCGTCAAGGGGGCATAACAGCCAGTTGACCTGTGGCTGGACCCTGGTGACCTACGGTCCTCACCCACTCCCCATTCTTAGAATGTGCATTCCGCGT
The DNA here is from genome assembly GCF_006229205.1 of Suricata suricatta. NCBI lineage: Eukaryota > Metazoa > Chordata > Mammalia > Carnivora > Herpestidae > Suricata > Suricata suricatta. The sequence goes on along the minus strand of NC_043701.1, from coordinate 100,098,357 downwards.
GCCTTCCCCCTCCCGGAAGTGGCCCCGAGGACACAGCCCCGAGAGTCCGGTGGTGCTGACACCGTCTGTACAGTGCATGTGAAGAACTCTGTTAAGGTCTCTAGAAACTTTCAGATTTGAGGGGAGAGCAGGGATCTCATCTTGTGGCGCCCAAGACAAACCTCAGACCTAAGTTCCCTCAGTCATTACACCAGCCGCTTGCCCAGGGCAGGTGGTGGCCTCCGTCTTCGGTCTCTCCCTGTGCCGCACCCACAGGGATGATCTGACACCATCCAGATCTCACCCCGAGGTCCCCAAAGGCGTACACCAACAGTTGGCTGTATGGGAACAGGGACACCCTGAAAATCCCCGCTGCCTCAGCACCCTTGCTTGAGGGACTGAACTGAGCCCATTGCGGCTGAGAGATGCCCTATGGAAGCGAGAGCAGGGGATAGGAGGGTGTTGTGGTGCCTGACAGTGACCCATACACAGTGTCCCAGCCTCCCTCCCCCCCCACCCCCCCCACCATCTCCACCTCTAATATGGAGGAAAGTGGGAGTGTGGCAGCGCAGCCACAGAAACCCAAGCCAGCAGGGTGGCCCCAGTTCAGGACTGTCTCCTGATGACAAAATATTCCCGCTGAGCTTATTGATATAGCTGCCATGTTTCAGAAAAATGCCAGGAGGTCATGCAGGTATGGTTGGTGTGGCCATGGGATATGGGGCCTGGGCATTTCTTGGATGAGGCAGGAAATGGAAGGAGTGAGCAACCTCAACACCCACCTGCCCTCTAGCACTGCCCACATGATGCTTGGGGGTTCAAGCATTCACTGCCTTAAAGACTGGGTCCTTCTATCCTGCAGCCAGGCTTGACCCAGGGACCTCCCTGGGTGTGCTAGACCCAAGAAATCCATTGAGGAAGAATGACAAATTCTTAGGAAGTTGGGGATGGGAGCCCAGAGGAAGCCACATTCACTACAGGAATGGAAACCAAGATTCTCCAGTTCTCTTCCAGCCACGCTAAGCTCAATTATGGGGCAAGATATTTATGATGTTGGGCAATTCATAGTTGATCTTGGGGGAAACCGATAAATTCTGGGAATGGTTACAGGCTGTGGGAAAGACCCAATAAAGAGAGGAAGCCCCAAAAACCAAAGCTCTCACAACTCATTGGAGAGGGCTGGTAAAAATAACCCAGAAGCAAATTTGGTTTGACTTCCTCGCTATAGGAACCCCACCTGAACATGAAGACAGATGACTCAAGTCTCTGTTGACCTTAAAACCTGAAAAACAGCTCATATCTGCCCCATCTGCCCCTGCTATCCCTGATGTACCCCCTATTCCAGAAGAGGCCTCATAAATACAGTCCCATTCGAGGTGGGGACCAAGATTGCCAAGACTGGAGGTGATGGGAGGCCTCATGTGGAGCTCACTATTCTTTCCTCCTCCAGAAGTAAACAACAGATGGTGGATTTGGTGGATACTGGAGCTGGATGTACTCTACTAATGTGGTACCCCCTGATGCTTTCTGGCCCCCTAGTGCCATCAATGATTATGGTCAGGAAGTTCCTTTGACACTGAAAAGTGGGTGTTCTACCCCATGAAAAGATGAGGATTTTACCTCTCCAATACCAAGGAACACATTGGGCACAGGTATCCTACAAGGTCAAATTCTGCAAACCTCTGTTGATGAAGTAAGCCTCCAGCTTAGAGTAATCAAACCAGAGCTGAGGGGAAATGCCAGCTAGGAACCCGTAAGCTTGCCCCCCAGACCCGTGAAGGGTGGTGATGTCAGATGATATCAATTGTCTGGGGTGGAGAGATGGACAAAACCAAGGACTGTACCCCATTGGTATTATAAACAATGCCTAAATTGTTTTCAACAGTCTAACATGGTCACTAAAAAAGTCAGATGGCCTATGCCAGATGATGGTGGTAGGACTACTGAGAACTGAACAAGGTAGTGCCCCTTCCATGCATCTGTGCTGCCATCCTAGTTAGGTTGGTCATAGTCCTAGGAGGCTTCCATGCTGGGCTGGACTTAGCAAATGACTCTTTCATTGTACCCCTGGCCACCGAGTCACAAGATCAACTTGCTTTCAAATGGGAGGGGCAGCAGCCAACCTTTCAAGTGTTCCCCCAAGGTTATTGGCACAACCCTACCATGTATCAAAATGACAGCCTAGGACATATCCCCGTTCTCCTTCCCCACATCAGTAAAATGGGTCCAATTACACTGATGGTATAACGTTCACTTACAGAGACTTGTCTCTGTTTCCCGACACCCTGCAAGATTTGCTGGAATATATATGAGGAAGATAATGGACCATGAACCCAGAGAAAATTCAAGACCAAGGCATGGCCAGACCATACGTTTTGAGGAGTCACATTTTTGGGTAAGATGCATTGTTGTCCCAGTAATTATGATTGATAAGGTGCAAACTTATCTCATGCTTGAAAATGTGCAAGAGGTGCAGGTTTTTTAGGAATTTGGGGTTTGAAGGACTCTTCTTCCCCATGTGACACAGAGCCATTATGCCTTACACAACCTGGAAAGGGCACATGTGGGACTAGGGATCAGAGGAACAAATCAACTTTGAAAAGGCAAAAATACCAAGGAAGCAGATCTCCCAAGTAGGGCTACCATTTGAGTTAAATGTGCCTGTGATTCTGGAAGGTGTGGATCAGATGCTGTGGCAGGACCAGAGGAAAGAGTGCCCCTGGGATTTTAGTCTCAGCTCTGGAAGGAGACAGGATGCAGGTATACCCATATAGGCCCAGGTCCTGGTGGTGTGCACTGTGTTCCTCCAGGTAGAGTCTCTCCCATGTAGTCAGTGGGCTTCACTCAGTGGTTTGACTGGAGATCATTCATGAGCTCTGGCCAGTAACCCTTTGTGCCAACAGTTGGACTGTTCTCAAGAGATTAACCTTATAGCTTGGACAATGGGAAGCCAAGGGTGGATGATCGTGTATAAGTTGTTGTAAGGCTAGTATACACATGGGAAGATATCTGGGACAGCCTGCAGGAGCCTGGGGCAGTCCTCACTGTCTTCCATGTCTCAGTTCAGAAAGCACTGACACCTGCCTTATGTCAGCTGACGTCCAACCTAACAACTGACCCTTCAGTCGACATAACAGATTGGGTGCATGGGAAGGCAGAGAGGCCATCATTGCACCCAGGTGGATGGCATGATTGCCCTAGAAATCCAGTGACATGGTTAATGCAGTAATGGCATGTCCTGTAGGTTCTAAACAACACCATCTGCCAGAGTTCCCAACAAGTAAGGGATGAACAAACTGGTTACATTGGACCCTCCCTCTGCAAGAGGATTCTACACATACCCTGGTTTGTACTGACATGCCAAAGAAGCTGACATAGATGTGGATCAGGAGCTAGCTAAGGAAGTCTGTATAGGAAAGGGGTTTGATAATCAAGTGTTCTTCAAGTTGAACCTCAAAGTCATCCCAGATTACTCAATAGCTACCGTGACCCCCTGCTGCAAGCCAGACCTGTTGAAACACGCAATGCCCAGTGGAACACATACCACTTAAAAAAGAAGGGGTTGGATGTCCTGGTCTGGCATATACCATCCCCAGTCCATCTCCTTACACATGGCAATCCTACCTTTCCCAGCCAGCATGCAGGTATGCACAACCAAGTCAAGTTCCTAAGACTGCCACCCTCCCTCTTCCCTTCTTCTCAAGTCTGGGTGAACACATTCTGTTCTCCACAGGTACTATCATTCCCACTGCCTTTCCCCTTCCCCCAATTGGCCTGGAGGACATTATAGCACACATGGAAGACCTTACTAAATTCACCCAGCAAGCCTTGAATAATAGACCACCAAGACTGTCCTTACTAAACACTGAAGGGTCTTTAATGAGAAAAATTGTCCTCCAAATAGGATGCCCTTAGACGTTAGTACTGCCTCTCAAGGAGGCTCCTGTATTATTATCCAATGAGAATGTTGTGTGTTCATACCTGAGGCATCTGTTACTGTATAATCTTTATTAAATTACATGAAGGCAGGATAGAATACCTTGAGTGATCTGATCCCCAGCCTAAGGGAGCTCTTGGCAGAAAAAGTTGTCACCAATTTTAGGAATCACTGCCTTAGTCTGTGTTTTCTCTTGCATGTGTCCATCTTGCTGCTCTGGTAGCTGCTGCTCAAGCCAAGCCTTCTATGTAAGTTCTCTTGCTTATTATACCTGTAGCCTGCCGGGCTAGAATGGCTGCCTCTTTCTTCAGTCTCTCCCTGCCCTCCATACACAGAGGCTGATTTCAGATCTCACCTGGGAAGTTCCCAAGGAGGATCTGAATCAAGGGGAAGTCTGACAGCCTCTTGATCAATACTGGGGTGAACCTGCATGCCACCTGAGAAGATGCAAATGTCCGTCAACACTCCACTTACTAAATATGGTGGAAATTCACATAACAATGAAAATGAATTAACTACAAATACAGCCAATATGGCAACCAAATTTAAAAACTATATTGGACGAGAAACAAGTCACTAAAGAAGATTCCTAGATTGATCCGTTGGATTCCATTTAAAATACCTGAAGAAAGAAAGCCTAACCAAACATATGGGCTTGCATTTCATACATTCAGAATCATAAGGAGGGGCGTCTGGGTGGCTTGGTCGGCTAAGCAGCAGACTTCAGCTCAGATCATGATCTCACAGTTCTTGAGTTCGAGCCCCGCATCAGGCTCTGTGCTGATAGCTCAGAGCCTGGAGCCTGCTTCACATTCTGTGTCTCCCTCTCTCTCTGACCCTCCTCTGCTCACACTCTGTGTCTCTCTCTCAAAAATAAATTTAAAAATTTTTTTAAATTTAAAAAGGAATCATAAAGTATAGCAAGGGGTATTAATGCAGCTATCTGACACAGTGTTGGTCTTGGGAGGAAGAGAGGACACTGCCTAAGCAGACACAAAATATTTCATTATTTTAGTGGGGATGTGGGTTCCATCATGATGATTACATAATTAATTAAACCAGTTTGTATGTCTGCAATATACCAGTTGAAAGATTACTTTGGCTGTTGGAGGGATTATTGGCAACAAGAGTGGAAGGAGGAAGACCAGCTGGAAAGGGACTGCTGTAATGCTGCCAAGAGATGATGTTGGCCTGAACTAAGGTGTTAGCAAAGGAGACACAGGAAAGTACATGGTTAAAGAGTGTATTTGGAAGGTAGAACCAATTGCCTTTCCACATTAAATGATGCAAATACTGATTAAGAGGGAGATGGGCCAAACTACTCCAAATTTTTAGCTTTGATGACCGGAGGGTGTATTTTCCTGTTGGAATTAATTCCTTAGGGATAGATTGGCAAGCAAGAGAGAAGAACAGACATGAGAAAGGAACGTCTCATGAATGGTAGAAGGGATGGAATCTAGAGCACAAATTGAAGAGCCAGCCTTGGATAGGAACAGACAATATTTCTGGAATATAACAAGAGGGGAGAGGAAGTCCTCATCTAGAAGCTTCCACCACCCATTATCTGATAAAAGGAAACAATGGGAGGTTGGAAGAAAGAGGAGAAAATATTTACAAACTTTTATCATTTTCATCAATTCCAAACAATTATTTGATTCATGCAAGTTGATCAATATTAACTAAACTTTAACTTGTAAGATATTTTCAAGGACAGTGGTTTTCAAAGTGTTGTTGAAGGACATTTGGGGGACTACAAGACCTTTCTAATGAAGTCAATATTATTGTTACTAATACTAAGATGTCATCGAAATTTTCCTACTCTCGTTTTCTTGTGAATTTGCAGAGGAATGTTCCAGAAGCATAATGAGGTGTGGTGATGCCATTACTCTGATGAGTAGAAGAATGTGTATTTGTGTATTCTAGTGCTTTCTTTTTAATACTGTAGATATTGGTAGGTGTATACTACATTAATAAAATCTCTTTAGGGTCCTCAATCATTTTAAGCGTAGCAAGAGTCATGAGGCCAAAATTTTGAGAGATATTGTCTTAGGTAAATTATCTTGTCCTTAACATTATAGAAAAGTTAATTTCTTTAAGAGAAATGTTTCATTTGGTTCACAAATGTTTTGTATGAAAAACGCAAAAGGCAAAGTCTTATTTGAAACACTAATGCCTAGTCATTACATGCTTTTTTATTTTTTTTAAGTGTTTTTATTTATTTTTGAGAGAGAGAGAGAGACAGCGTGAGCAAGGGAGGGTCAGAGAGAGAAGGAGTCACAGGATCTGAAGACAGGCTCCAGGCTCTGAGCTAGCTGTCAGCACAGAGCCTGATGCGGGGCTTGAACCCATGAACCATGAGATCATGACCTGAGCCGAAGTCAGATGCTCAACCGACTGAGCCACCCAGGCGCCCCACATTACATGCTTTTTTATAAGACTGCTTATAAAAGCCTCCCTTAATGTTTATTTTGCAAGGTCCAATATTAACTTTTGAAAAGGTCTATTAGATTTTTATGGAATCATTTTCATTGGGATTCTCTACTCCCACACTTTAGTGTGTTTGCATGCAAATACTCAAGTGCCTCCTTGACCATGAACACTATATTTTAAATGACTAAACCAATGTCATCTCTTCCTAGCCTCCCAGGACCCTATAACCCCCTTCCCTGACCTAGACTGTCCCCTAACACTATTGCCACTTGATATATCACTGCTTATGAACTAAAAAGCGGATGACCGCTAGACACCAAATCTTTCAGTGCCTTGATCTTGAACTTCCAGCCTCCGGAATTATGAGAAATAAATATGTGTGTACACATGAATAAATGCTTACCCAGACTATGGTATTTTTGTTAAAGCAGCCAAAAAGGTTAGCATAGGGCCACACTTTCCTGTGTTTTTTGTTTTGTTTCATTTTGTTCTGTTTTTGTTAAAACCAGACATTTGAATATTATAACATGGCAGCTCTAGAAATTAGACTTTCTCTTCTGCAGTTTGCGATTTCTTTTTTATTTGCCAAAACATGTCGTGGTCAATTGGGTTAGTGACTGTTGCCAATTATATTTGTAGAGACTATATTCCTCATTGTGTGTTTCTTAGTGTTTGTCTCTGTTTCTTAGTATTCGTTCACTGACGTGTTTGACACAGATTTCCTTCATTTTCAAAGAAATCTGTCTTTGCAGCTTGGCTGCGCAATTGAGGTTCTCTTTCAACACTTATCTAGGCTACTGCTGAGCCCGAGAACAGCCCACGTGAATACTTAGGGTGCTCTTAGTTCTTTTCTAAGTATGTATCCTTGCCCTGGGTATATGCATGACTTTTTAAAGTCCCTGATATGCTATACATGGTTATTTTGGAAAGCCTTAACTTCCCAAAGAAACTCCTTTTTTCAGATTTTCCTTTCAAGCTTTAGGCAGACTGTTACTTGACTTAACTGCAATTTTGTGCTCTAGGGACCTTCAGGTTGTTTATCTCCCAAGAATTTTATACCCAATTACAATACGGAGGGGTCCCCACACCCACAAGCAATTATCAGACACCAGCTAGGGTTCCTACTATTCACCTCAACCTAATACAATCTACCCAGAGATGGCATCAGATCTCACAAGTTAAGGGCACAGCCCTATAACTACCCACCACTCACGTGAGATGTCAACCAAAAATTCAGTTTGTCACCTTTGCTTCTAACCAACAGTCTATTGCTTGGAGGTTCCCAAGCCCACTTTCTGTGCTTGGATAAAACTGCTCACAGAACTTAGAGAACTGTTTTACTCTCTAGTTCATCAGTTTATTGTAAAAGGCTATAACCCAGGAGTAGCCAGATGGAAGAGAAGGATAGGCCATGGGAAAAGGGCATGGGGTTTTATGCTTTCTACATGTTTATCAACTCAGAATCCTGTCCTGCCTTTTGAGGTATTTATGGAGACCTCATGAATCATTGGCCATTGGCATTGAATTCTATCTCCATATTCTTACATCTCCCCAGGTGTCAGAGGGTGGGACTAAAAGTTCCAAAGCTCTAATCACATCCTTGTCTCCACTGCCAACCAGCATCCATCTGTAGGTGGGGTCCAAATGTACCCTCATTAACATGCCAAAAGACACTTTAATTACTCTCCTCACTTAGGAAATTCCAAAGGTTTTAGTTTTGTGCCCAGAATAGCCAAAGACCAAATATATATTTCATATTATAAACCACCATATCATAGCCCCCTACAGTACTTTTGAGCTATGGAAACTGCTTTTCATGCATAGGTGAGTTCAGACTTAGGCAAACCAGAGACAGAACTTGGTGTCAGTTCTTCAGGTAGCTTCTGGACAGGTTAGAGAAGACATAATACTTTGCTAATGCATTCTGCTCTTCTCCCTCTGGAACTAAGGACCTATTTCCCATTCTGGAAACATGGACCATCTTTTTTTTAATTTAAATTCAAATTAGTTAATATACAGTGTAGTCTTGGCTTCAGGAGTAGAACACAATGATTCATCTCTTACATATGACACCAAGTGTCATATGCCCATCACCCATTTAACCCATCCCCCCCCACCCCTCTAGCAACCCTGTTTGTTCTCTGTATTTAAGTATCTCTTATGGTTTCCCTCCTTCTCTGTTTTTTATCTTATTTTTCCTTCCCTCCCCCTATGTTCATCTGTTGCGTTTCTCAAATTCCACATATGAGTGAAATCGTAGGGTATCTGTCTTTCTCTGACTGACTTATTTTGCTTAGCATAATACCCTCCAGTTCTATCCAGGGTGTTGCAAATGGCAAGATGTCATTCTTTTTGATCTCTTTCTTTATCCACTCATCAGTTGATAGCCATTTGGGCTCTTTTCCTCATTTGGCTATTGTTGATAGTGCTGTTATAAACATTAGGGTGCATGTGTCATTTTGAACCAGCAGTTTGGTATCTTTTGGATAAATTTTTAGTAGTGCAATTGCTGGGTCATAAAGTAGTTCTCTTTTTAATTTTTTGAGGAACCTCCATACCATTTTCCAGAGTGGCTGCACCAGTTTGCATTCCCACCGGCAGTGTGAGAGAGTTTGTTTCCCCACATCCTTGCCAACACCTGCTGTTTCCCAACATGGACCAGCATCTTTAAGACTGGGGTGGGGTGGGACATGCCAAGGTGGAAAATGGCACAAGGCTTTCCTACCATTTTCATTTTTTCCTCTCTTCTCCTAACTTCACTATTTGCTTGGTTACTATAACCTTTGACTGTTTTCTGGGGTTCTGACAAAATTAGTTCTGATAGCTTCTGCTTGTTTTTCAATGTTTCTGTGGCAGGATTGAATCTCAGAACTGCCTACCTGCTCATTTTTCTGACACCAGTTTGCTAGTGATTTTTTTAAGTAGTTTATTTTCCTGTGTCTTGCAAGGAAACTAGGATTGGAGAAGGTAAAGCAGGACCAAATACAATAATGAGGTTTATCAAAATTAGATGTTTCACAGATACCAAATGCACTTATTTGAAAACATTTGCTTCTGAGGATTCCACTTAATATAGGATAACAACATGATTGTTGCAAAAGGTTTAGGATGAATATAACTGTCTGTGGTGCCCTGACTTCCTGAGGGAGCTTCCCCAAGTCACTAAACCCTGGGAGCCTGTTTTCTCTAAGACATTGGTGATCATAACAACCTAATATTCTTCTCAACATATGCTGGAAATGACAAAGAAAAAGGAAAAAGGGAGGATATTAACATATAATGTTCTTTTAAGATAATTTATAAAAATAATACCAATGATAATATTCTTTTACCTAAATATTATTACAATTTCTATCATGGCATGTCACTTCCTTTATCATACTTTTCTATTTTTTTAATGTTTATTTATTTTTGAGAGAGAGAGAGAGCACAGTGGAAGAGGGGCAGAGAAAGAAGGAGACACAGAATCTGAAGCAGGCTCCAGGCTCTGAGCTGTCAGCACAGAGCTTGACGCGGGCCTCGAACCCACGAATGTGAGATCATGACCTGAGCCAAAGTTGGATGCTTAACCGACTGAGCCACCCAGGCACCCCTTTACTTTTCAATTTTTAATATCAAAGTGACTTTGTTGAAATCACATAGCGTTTCTCAGGGAGAAAGAATCTTATCCACTTACTAAAATGTCTATCTATAAGTAGAAGAAAGAAATACATAGAAGGAAAAAAACCCCATCAATCTCTCCCCAAATCTACAAGTCCACTGGGTTTTCACACACTTTCCCTGGGTGCTCACAATTAAAGAAGAAAAAGGGGAACTCAATAATGTCAGCACCTATGAATTTATTTAGATTTGGTTCAGAAAAGTTCACTTTATTTTATTTAAAAGTATTCAAAGACCTTATCTCAAAAAGTCTTTGCATTTAACTAGACAGTTTGGATGTTTGAGTTTCCATAGGGTGAACCATCCCCTTGCCTATGGAAGGAAATCAATGGTAAAGAAAGTTTGTCATAAAATGTGCAAGATAAAAATTGCCATAAAACAGTTTTAATGCAGTAAAAATACAGTCTGAGGTTTCTAAATGAGTTCAGTGTACCAAGCATTAAAACAGCGCTGGTGTACATTTCCTGAGATGTGAATTAGTGGAAGGATTCTCAAACCTGAGCTTCCCAGGAAAAGGTTAGCTTGTTTGGATTAAAACTTAGGAAGTGACCATTTCTAGTGGCAAAGGCCCTCACTGGCACACTAGCATTACACTCTGGCAATAAATGATCATTTTAAAATGTCCTTCTTCACACATTTTGAAACTTAATTAGAAATTTCCAATCATATAAAAAGGTACAGAGAACAGTGAAATAGATCCCCACTAATCTACTACCCAAATTAACAATTATTTACACTTTAAGAATGTGATTTCATCCAGACTTTCTGGTGCCCATGTCCACACACATGCACACTCACACACAGAAAATTATAGAGAAGCAAATGCCAGTCTACCAATAGCCACCAGTGACTGTTGCAGACTGTTTCCCTTAAAGATTAGAGATCTACTTTTTTTCAGTTTTTAAAAAATTTATTTAAAAAGAAGTTAATTAACATACACTGTAGTATTGGTTTCAAGAGTAGAACCTAGGGATTCATCTCTTACATGTGACACCCAGTGCTCATCCCAAAAGTGCCCCCCTTAAGGCCCATCCCCCTTTTAGCCCATCCCCCTACCCAACACCCCTCCAGCAACCTTCAGTTTGTTCTCCATGTTTAAGAGGCTCATGGTTTGCCTCCCTCTCTGCTTTTATCTTATTTTTCTTTCCCTTCCCCTACATTTCATCTGCTGTGTTTCTTAAATTCTACATAAGAGTGACATCATAGGATACTTGTCTTTTTCTGACTGATTTTTTTGGCTTAGCATAACACACTCTAGTTCCATCCATGTCCTTGCAAATGGCAAGATGTCATTCTTTTTGATTGCTGAGTGGTATTCCATTGTATACATATACCGCATCGTCCTAATCCATTCATCAGTCAATTCGCTTTCTTCCATAATTTGGCTTTTGCAGATAATGCTGCTACAAACATTTGAGTACATGTGCTTCTTCAAATCAGAACTTACCCAGGTATCTCAGTAAATACCGAGTAGGGCAGTTGCCAGGTCATATGGTAATTCTATTTTTAATTTTTCAGAGATCTATTTTCAATATAACTTGAATAGCATTACAACTAAAACAGTAGTACTGTGGTATCTTTAAATATTCAATCAGTATTTAAGATTCCCCCTTTGGATCATTTTTTAAGGTTCACATATTACACTTGCTTGGTGTGTCTACACATCAAGGTTATTTTATTTTATTCTATTTTAAAATTTTTTTAATGTTTTTATTAATTTTTGAGAGAGAGAGAGACAGTGTGAACAGGGGAAGGTCAAAGAGAGAGGGAGACAAAGAATCCAAAGATAGGCTCCAGGCTCTTAGCTAGCTATCAGCGCAGAGCCTGACATGGGACTTGAACCCATGAACTGTGAGATCATGACCTGAGCTGAAGTTGGACGCTCAACCAACTGAGCCACCCAGGCACCCCTACTAGGGTTATTTTAATTGGTCCCAGTCTCCATCTTTCTTTATTTGATCTTGTAATGTGTTTTTTTGAAGGTACCAGTTACTGTTCTTGTGGAATTCTTCACCATTTGAATTTTACAGTCCCACATGTCCTTCTGTCATTTCATACGTTCCTGTGGCACCTGTGTGCCTCATAAACTTGTAGTTAAGTTTATGTTCTTGAAGTACATCAGGTTGATTTTCATAAGAAGGAGTTTTGGGGTTATACTGAGTCACAAAAGTATGAAGTATCAGCTGCAAACTTGAGTAGGTCATGGAAGAAGTTTATTTCTTTAATTTTTAAAAATGTTTTTGTTTCAGAGAGAGAGAGAGAGAGGGCAGGGGAGAGGGGCGGTGGGAGAAGGAGAATGAATCCTAAGCAGGTCCCATGTTCAACATGGAACTTGACGTGGGGCTTGATCCCACAACCCAGAGATCATGACCTGAGCTGAAATCAAGAGTCAGATGCTCAGCCAACTGAATTAGCCAGGAGCCCCATGGATGAAGGTTTAGATCGTAGGGTCAAGACAAAAATCTCAATTCAGTGTCTGGGGGAAAATGATGATACAAAGAGGCTGCAAATCTCAGTTCACAAACTCAGAATTACAAAAGATCACTTTTTTCCCCATAAATCAGCATAAATTCTGACTTCAAGCTCCCTGTCTCCCAGGCTGGCAGAAACATTAACCACCATTTACCATCAGTTTGGCAGAATGGGAACTTAACAGTCAAAAATAAAATTTCTCAGAAAGAGCAAAGAGATGTCGTATTTCTGTACATTTGCATTTGTCAAATGAATCACAGCCACCCCTGAGCAAATGATTCCCTACCTCCTTCACAAATCCCACTCTGCATATTTGCATATGCAAATGCAATTAATACCTAGTAGTGGGACTCCTGGATTTCAAAGGTTGTGTGTCTAAATATTTAGGGATCTTATGGAAGTCCCTCCTGGAAGGTCGCTTTGGCTCACACTTCCGTAACTGCCCCCATTGCCAGAAACAGCACTTGTTGTCAATTTTTTAAGCAGAAAAGAAATTATGAAGCGCCAGCATTCTTCACAGAGGCGCCCTTGTTGTATTATAATCATCCTGTGAGTTAGGCAGGCTACTGGGAAGTCACTGTGGAACGCCCCACAGCTTCAGATAAGAAACCGTTGGTGGGACTTGAATCCATCCAACTCCCAAACCGTTCCCCTTGGCAACGAGTGGGCTGCTCTCTGAGGGGCGACTGCAGAGCCTTGGCTTTCAGGTGTCGGCAGACGCCCAGATGAGGCTTTCAGCCGAGTTGCTGAGAAGCAACAAGGTATAAGCGTGTAGGTTTATAGATTTCTGCAGTGCGGGGAGCCTGAAATAATGGCAAGAATCTAAATGACCTTTATCTGAACTTCCAGATGGGGGACTTAATTCAAGAATCAAAATTCCGCATAACAAAACTTCAAGAGATTTTCATCTAACATATTTGCTGGCCGAGAATGTTGTGCATGTATGTGTGTGCGTGTGTGTTAAAAATAGTTAATGCTGTCGCCTTCTTAGCGCAGTGGGCAGCGCATCAGTCTCATAAAATAGTTAATGCTTTAGTCCCTCAAGGCTGCGACTCCTTTTTCAGTTACTTTTGGAAATGAGTGTTATTGGAAGAACTTCACCCTGTTTTTCCTTAGTTGTCCCTATAAACAAATAAATCACTCTTTCCCAGCAAGTTCTGCCTTGCATTTGTGACAAATTTCCAAACATGACTCACTGAGAAATAGGAGGGTTTATTTTTCTTTCTTTTTTGTGAACGAGGCATTGAGTCGGAAATTGCCTTCAGTGACAAATTCCTTTCATCCCTAATCCCTCATAGAAATACTGTAGTGAACTGCAAGTGACAGAGGGTCCAGAGAAACAGGTGCTCTCAGCCTTATACATAAGACCTATCTTGAAATATAGAAGTAACACAGAAATGCTTACCCCATAGCTTTTTTTTTAATTGGGCTTAAATGGCTAAGTGCATGAAACAAAATGCTGTGGTATCGAGTCTTCTAATTATTTCATCGCCTATAATTTGCCCAACATACCATTCAGCCACTTAAAATGTATAATTCATGATTTTTGGTAAATTATATTATTAATTTTTAAAACTTGTCATACAGGGGTGCCTGGGTGGCTCAGTCAGTTAAGCCTCTGACTTCGGCTCAGTCATGATCTCCCAGTTCGTGGGTTTGAGCCCTGTGTCGGGCTCTGTGCTGACAGCTCAGAGTCTGGAGCCTGCTTCAGATCCTGTGTCTCCCTCTCTCTCTGATCCTTCCCTGCTCACACTGCCTCTTTCTGTCTCTCAAAAATAAATAAAAACATAAAAAAAACTTTTTTAATTGTCATACGATACGCACAACATAAATTTGTCCATTGAGCTGTTTTTCAATGTGCATTTCAGAGGCATTAGTGACATTCACAATGTTGTGTAACACCACCAGTAATCATTTCCAAAGCTTTTTCCTTTATTTGCAACAGAAACTCTGTTACCTTTAAATATTAATTCCCCATCTGTCTGTCCTGTAATTTCTGTCCCTGGAATTTGCCCATCTAGGTACTTCACACAAGTGAAATCACTTATAAGTTGAGTCCTACTGCATTTTGTTTTCATTCATCTCCAGATCTTTTCTAATTTCCTTTTTGATTTATTCTTTGACTTATTGGTTGTTTAAGAGTCTCGATTTCCACATATTTTTGAATTTTCCACTTATCCTTCCATTCCTCAGCTCTAATCTCATTTTACTGTGATTGAAGATGTTTTTATAAATTTCAATCTCTTTAAATGTACTAAGACTGATTTGTGGGGGCACCTGGGAGGCTCAGTCACTGAAATGTCTGGCTCTTGGTTTCAGCTCAGGTCATGATCTCACTGTTTGTGTGTTCGAGCTCCCTGTCGGGCTCTGAGCTGGCAGTGTGGAGCCCAGAGCCTGCTTTGGATTCTGTGTCTCCCTCTATCTCTCTATGTTCCTCCCCCACTCGTGCTTTGTCTCTGTCTGTGTCTCTGTCTCTGTCTCTCTCTGTCTCTCTCTCTCTCTCTCAAAAATAAACATTAAAAAAAATTTTTTAGACTGGTGGCCTAAAATGTGATTCATTCTGGAGAATGTTTCTTGTGCATGAGAAGAATGTATACTCCACTGTTGAGGGTAGTGCTCTGTTAGGTCTGATTGGTTTGTAGTGTCATTCCAGCCCCTTATTTTCTCAGTGACCTTCTGTCTGGATGTTTTATCTATTATCAAAAGTAGGGCATTGAAACATCCACCACTATTATGTTACTATTTTTCCCTTCAATTCTGTCAATTTTTGCTTCGCATATTTTGAGGTTCCTATGTTAAGAGTATATATAATAGTGTATCTTCTTGCTCTATGGAACTTTGTCAACATACAGTGTCCTTTTTGTTACTTGTAAATCTGCTTATTCAGAGTCCATTCTGTCTGACAATAATACAGCCACCACTGCTGTCTGGTTACTCTGCATAGAATACCTTTCTTCTATCCTTTTACTTTCAGTCTCTTTGTCTCCTGATTTCTAAAGTGAGTCTCTGGGTCATCTGGGTGACTCAGTCGGTTGAGTCCATTCTTGATTTCAGCTCAGGTCATGATCTCATGGTTTGTGAGTTCAAATCCTGCATTGGGCTCTGCATTGGCAGTGTGGCAAATGCTTGAGATTTTCTCTCTCTCTGCATCTCTCTGTCTGACCCTCCCCTGCTCATGTGCTCACTAGCTCTCTTTCTCTCAAAATAAATTAAAAAAAAAATAAACTTAAAGAAAAGTGAGTCTCTTAGAAATGGTGTACAAATGGATCTTGGCTTTTATATTTTAATCCAATCAATCAATATATAACTTTAAATCACAGAATTTAATACAATTCAATTTAATGTAATTACTGATGAAGACTTACATCTCTCATTTAGCTTTCTCTTTTCCTTATGTCATATGTATTTTTCTTAATGTCTCCATTCTGACACTTAATATTTTCTTGAGCTTTTGTGGTATCTTATTTTGATTCTTTTCTTCTTCCTGTTGTATTTTTTTTAGTTATTTTCTTAGTAGTTAATGGGTGATTTATAATTGATCTTAAACATATTAACATATGTTAAACATATTAACAATCTAGTTTGACTATCAACTTAGTTTTAATAGTATTCAAAACACTCTTCCTGTATATCTCCATGCCTCCCCCTTTATTTTATTATTTTCACAGATGATACCTTTATATATTGTACAGCCATTAATATTGGCATAATCTAACATCTTCATCTCTTTCAAACTTTTTCTTTAAAAGTATTCCAAAACTTTCTGGCATTAGGTTTCAAAATTCTTTCAAGTACATATTTCATTTAGTCTTAGCTTCTTAAATTATTAAGTAGAATGCCATGCATAAATTTGACTTTACTCCATGAACAAGTTAATTTATATCCCATTACATGGGAGACAACATAAAGCCTGGGACATAAAATGAAATCACTGTTTTACCCATTGCATTAATGTTCTTCTTAGGTTGAGAAGTTTCCATTAAATCTCCAAACTATCAGGAAGCTATAAGCAGATGATGGAAAGATGCTACAAGTCATGTATGCATGGGAAATGGAGCCATAAGGTGGTCATTAGAATACAATACCAGCCTGGCTTCTTCAGGACCTGATGGAAGAGATTAATGCTGTCAAAATTATGATTCCATTTAGAAAACACAGAAAGAAAGCTGTAAAAATATGGAACTTTAATGGACCATTGCTGTTTCTTCTACTTTTATGCATCCTTAGACTGTATTAACTCCCTAAGTCCATCTTAAATGTTCCTTTCACGTGAAACTATGTGTTTTATTATCTCAAATGTTCACTTTAGCAAAAGGGGATGTTGTCTCCTTACATATCTTTATATATATAACTATTTATATACTATATATAAACTTAGTATATATATAATATAACAACTCATATTATGTTTTATATGTGTGTGTGTGTGT